>NC_053448.1:32264734-32477701 GCF_007990345.1 Gossypium hirsutum | reverse complement strand
AATACTTATTTGTAAGGGCTCAACTAAATTCAAGCACATACGAAACATACCTCAATGTTGGGATGTTTCTAGAGTATTAACTGAAATTTTTACAGCAAGATCATTCATTCCCAAATCACGTACCTTCGGAATTTAACCGGATATAGCTCCTCGTTCAAATGCCTTCGGGACATAGCCCGGTTATAGTAACTCGCACAAATGCCTTCGGGACTTAACCCGGATTTAGTAACTCGCACAAATGCCTTTGGGACTTAACCCGGATTTAGTAACTCGCACAAATGCCTTCGGATCTTAGTCCGGATATGGTCACTTAGCACCAAGCCTTCGGGACTTAGCCCGGACATCATTCAAATAACCATGCACATTTAACAATAAATCATGGCACATTCGTATTTCGTTTTCGTTAGCAAAACTCAAACACAAGACATTTATCATTCTTGCAATTTCGGCTCAATAGCCACACACAAAGAGCATGATTTTGTTTGCTTAAAACATGATCTAATCAAATCTTAATTTAAGCTCTCTTACTCAAGAACTTACCTCGGGTGTTGTCGAACGATTCCGATAGCTATTCGACCACTTTTTCCTTCCCTTTATCGGATTATTTCCCCTTTGCTCTTGAGCTTAATTAAACAAATAAATTGATTTAATCATTTGAGCATCGAAAAGAGGAACACAAGGCACTTAGCCCATATTTATACATTAGACATTAAAGTCACATATGTACGGAATCATGAATCAAACTCAACATTTTAGCTAATTTTTCCCCCTTGGCCGAATATGCATGTCTATTTTGGGGCCGATTTCAACACTTAATACATTCTACAAGTATGGTCACTTGTATTGACTAAACACCCTTTTGTTTCAAGTTCAAAACTTGGCTAATACACACATATATACACTAGTAAAGCATCCTCTCCCTTTCCATCAATTTAACACATGCATTACTCATTAATATACAAAAATTATATTCGACCTTAGCACACAACTTGCTGGCCGGTTCTTCTCCATTTAGCAACCAATGCACATATGTGCTCACTCAAAAATGCTAAAAAGAAGATTCAAGAATCATCAATCCACCATCACATGCATCATTACAAAGCTTTACACTTATCATGCAAATGACATCAACACAAATCCACCTTAGCCGAAACTTAACTCATCTTCATGCCTCATCACCACAACATCAAACATCAACCAAGAATGATGCATCCATGGCCGAGTGTCATTTCCATCACATAGCAAGATTTAGACCATGGGCTAGGTAGAACTCAAGCTAACAACTAAAATATGCATGCATCTCATGGAACATCACCAAACATACCTTAGCCTAGTCACATGCATGGCCGAACCTCTTCAACCTTTCTTCTTCCTTCCTCCTTAAAATTTTTGGCCAAAGATGAACCAAAGGATGAGCACTTTTTTTTTGTTTTTCTTTCTAGTTTCGGCTAAATGGGGGGAAGAAACAACCACACACTTTTTTTTGTTTTCATCATATTCCCTTTCATTATTTAATTTCCATGCTCATTATTTTATTTTTCCTAACATACCTCACTAACATAACATGTTTGTGACAAGTTTCCACTCATGATGCACTAACACAACATGTCTATGACATGTTTTGCCCATCACACTTGGTCTACCATGCTTGTCATGGCCGGCCACTACTAATAGGGGGGAAATTGACATGCAAGTCCCCCCTTTTTCAACATGCACTAATAGGCCCTTATGCTTTGACCTATCACATTTCAAAATTTTCTCACATAAGTCCTATTGACTAAATTCACATGCAATCGACTAAATCGAAGCTTGAAATTTTCACACATTCATAATTACATATTCTAGACAATAAATATCACATTCAAACATTTCGGTGACTCGGTTTAGCGGTCCCGAAACCACTTCCTGACTAGGGTCCATTTTGGGCTATCACAGACTTGGGTCACACGACCAACCTACACGCCCATATGCCAGGCCGTGTGCTAGGCCATATGAAAACTGGAGGGTATACTGACTTGTGCCACACGGCCAAGCCACACGCCCTTGTGCTAGGCTACTAACTTGATTTCTATCCGTGTGTCACACACGGCTGAGACACACACCTGTGTCTTTGCCCGTGTGGACAAAAATAGATCATTTTCCAAATCATATTTCTCACCCAATGTGGTACAAACCCAAGCTCAACAATGCACATACAGCCATGGCATAAATATCCAAAGCCAACCAATACAAGGTTTATAACATGTAATATCCACGCATACAACATGACATCCATAATCACATCTATTGACTGCTTTGAAACATACCAATCACACTTCCAAAATATACCTAAATGGTCAAACTCACATATGAGACATTGTGCCTAAATTCAACATGCCTATCACATCTCAATTTCAATAATTTGGTAGCCAAAATACAATTCACAAACAAGGCATTCACATAACAACTATACACCACATACCATAAGGTCATTTATACATATTTACATAACCAAACATATACCATTTTCAAACCAAATTAAATGGCCAAAACACAATAAGACATATAGGCTACATTAGCCAAAACTCCTATACATGCCATTTAACCAAAATATATATAGTCCAAAGTACCAAGTTGAGTGTTTGATAGTGTGATGCGATCCTTGAAGATTTCCAATACGAACGAGCTTCAGAGACACTGTAAAACACGAAAAAATAAATGGAGTAAGCAATTAAGCTTAGTAAGTTCATAAAACATAGAATTAAACTTACCTTATAACCAAAATTTTAGGCAAGTAACTCAATTAAATTTGGCCAAAGCCTATCACGTAACCATTCACCAAGTTAGCCATGTATACATATAAAACCGAGAATCATGTATGAATTCAAAAATTATTAGAATTCCATGTACATGTAGCATTTATACCGTATATCTGTATATCAAATATATAAACCATCTCCATATAACTACCTGTAATAGTTCGCATTGAACTTATCTAATCCCGTAATACACTACACCCGTTGAACCACTTAGAATCTTGTTAGATACGGGGGTAGTACACACGAGGTGTACTGAATTGTAATTTGTCAATTCCTAAACATGTAGGCTCATACGAGTGATAAACGGTAAGCTCCTTCGAGCTGAATATCGGTAAGCTCATAGGAGCTGTGGTGAGTCCGCAACACATGCAAGACCTTAACCAAAACGGTAACCCTAATGACATGTCATTTGTATCCTACGAATTCCTAAGGTTCAAACGGGGCTCGATATTCTTTGTACATCTCAATTATGGGTTGAATAATTATACATAATAATTAAACTATTCACATACATATATTTCAATCAAAACATATAAATACGTAATTTATCTGTACGAACTTACCTCAAACTCGAACGGAGAAATACGATAGTTTATTCCACGACTTTATCCTCTCCCCGATTTAGTTTTGAATGTTGCTTTTCTTGATCTATATAATAAAATTTAACTCATTTAATCATTATTCTAATCAATTTAATTCAAATTTCATGTTATGGAAAAATTACCCTTTTACCCCTATAATTTTGACCTTTCTTACAATTTAGTCCCTAGGCTTGTAAAATGAAATTAATGAAATTTCACTACAAACCAAGCCTAACCGAATTTCTTAAGTACCTATATCAGCCCATACATTTCACAAATTCATATATTTACCACTCAATTTACACATTTCTCAATTACTCCTTAGTTGACAATTTTATCAAAACTCACTTAACAAAAGTTTTTTAATTAACGACAAGGATTCATTTTCTTCCATTAAACTTCAAACCCTAGCATTTTCATCAATGGAAAATCTCAAACTATTTAATAATTTTGCAAATTAGTCCCCTAGTTAGTTAGGTTAGGCTACAACGATCCCGAAAACATAAAAATCAACAAAAACGGGATGAGATAGCAGTTACACGCAAGTGATTTTGTGGTTGAAAAATTCAAGCTTTCCAAAGCTTATTTTTGCTAAATATTTTGGTGGAGAAATGAAAGAGAAGGATGGCCATTTGTTTTGTTTTATTTAATTTAACATTTAATTACTTAATTACCATTTTACCCTGACCTAACTTTAAAAATTACTAAAATACCAATCCATGCACATCCACTAACTCATCTAATGGTCTAATTATCACATAAGAACCTCCACTTTAAAGTTCTATAGCTAGTTAACACCTTTAGCTATTAGAACACAACTTTCGCACTTTACGTGATTTAGTCTTTTTTCACAAATTGAGCATACAAACGGAAAAATTTCTTAACGAAATTTTTATACTATCATATTATCATGCTGTAGATATTAAAATAATATTAAAATAATTTTACGACTTTAGATTTGTGTTCTCGAAACCACTATTCTGATTTCACTAAAAACGGGCCGTTACAACTCTCCCTCTTAGGAATTTTCGTCCTCGAAAATCTTACCAGAAAATAGGTTAGGGTATTGTTTTCTCATAGCTTCCTTGGGCTCCCAAGTAGCCTCCTCAACCCCGTGGTGATGCCAAAGAACCTTCACTAAGGCTATTCTTTTGTTTCTTAATTCTTTGGTCTTTCGTGCCATAATTCTGACTGGTTCTTCATTATACGACATGTCGGGCTGAATATCAACCTCTGTCGGAGAAATTACATGCAAAGGGTTCGATCGGTACCGTCTTAACATAGACACATGGAATACACTGTGAATCTTCTCAAGTCCTAATGGTAAATCAAGTCGATATGCCATTGGCCCTATTCTCTTGATAATCTCATACGGTCCGATAATTGCGTACTCAGCTTTCCTTTGTGACCAAAACGGAGAATTCTTTTCCAAGGTGATACTTTCAGAAACACTTTGTCACCAATCTAAAATTCAATATCTTTACGTTTCAAATCCGCATACGATTTCTGTCGATCTAAAGCTACTTTCAAACTGTCATGAATCACTTTCATTTTCTCTTCGGTCTCTCGGATCAAATCAACCTCATGTATCTTTTTCTCACTAAGCTCAATCTAGTATAACGGAGTTCGACATTTACGACCATATAAAGCTTCATACAGTGCCACCTTTACACTCGACTGAAAACTATTCTTATATGCAAGTTCAACGAACGGTAAATATTTTTTCCAGTTGCCTACAAACTCTAATACACAGTATTGAAGCATATCTTTGAGAATCTAAATCACTCTCTCTGATTGACCATCAGTTTAAGGATGAAATACGGTGCTAAAATGTAACCGCGTACCCAAAGCTTCTTGTAACTTCTTCCAAAATCTAGATGTAAATCGCAGATCTCTATCCAAAAAAATAGAGATTGGTACTCCGTGTAACCTGATGATCTCAGAAATATACAACTCACCCAACCTATCAAGTGAAAAGTCTGTACGCACCTGAATAAAATGCGCGGACTTCGTCAAACGATCAACAATGACCCATATAGTGTCTTTCTTTTCAGAGATAGTGGTAATCCCGATACAAAATCCATCGTAACTCTATCCCATTTCCACTCTGGTATCATCACTGGCTGTAATAGTTCTGAAGGCACTTGATGTTCGGTTTTGACTTGTTGACAAATCAAACATTTGGTCACAAATTCAGAAATGCTGCATTTCATACCCGACCACCAGTACATTTGTCTCCAATCACTGTACATTTTGTTACTCCCAGGATGAACAAACAAGCTACCATTGTGAGCTTCATGCAAAATTTTATGTATAATTTCTGTATTTTTCGGCTCACAAACTCTACCTCAGAGCAACAAACAATTATTGGGTCTGATCTAAAACTCTGAATCAATAGTCGACTCACACTGTACTCTTCTAACTTGCAATTTATTATCATATTTCTGAGCCTCGCAGATTTACTAAAGAAACATCGATTTAGCTTTTAACTCAGGTAATATTGGTCCATCATCTAACAAAGTCAACCGCGTATTCATCACTCTCAAGGCAAACAAGGATTTTCTACTCAAAGCATCTGCAATTACATTTGCTTTCCTCGGATGATAATCAATCACTTTGAGCCACCTTTGCTGTCTCAAATTCAAATCCTTTTGTGACATCAAATACTTCAAGCTCTTGTGATCAGTAAATATGTGGCACTTCTTACCGAACAAATGGTGTTGCCAAATATTTAATGCAAACACAATTGCGGCCAACTCCAAGTCGTGTGTCGAATAATTCTTCTCATGCGTCTTTAATTGTCTGGAAGCATACGCTATCACTTTGCCTTCTTGCATTAAAACACATCCCAAATCGTTCAATGATGCATCACTGAAAATAAAAAATTCTTTACCCGACTCAGGCTAAACCAAAACTGGTGCTTCGGTTAACAGTGCTTTCAACTAATTAAAACTCTGTAGGCATTTCTCAGACCACTCAAATTTTACATCTTTTTGCAATAATTGAGTCATCGATGTAGCTATTATTAAGAAACCTTTAACAAACCTCCGATAATAGTCTGCTAATCCCAAAAAGCTTCTAACCTCAGATATGTTTCTTGGTGGTTTCCAGTCAACAACTGCTGAAATCTTACTTGGGTCTACTCTGATGCCTTTTGTCGAAACAATGTGTCCCAAAAATCCAACTTTCCAGAGCCAAAACTCACACTTACAAAATTTAAAAAATAATTGTTTATCATGCAAAGTCTGTAATACAATTATCAAATGCTTGGCATGCTCAGATTCGTCTCGAGAATATATCAGAATATCATCAATAAACACAACAACAAATCTTTCCAAATACAATTTAAAGATTCGATTCATCAAATTCATAAATACTACAGGAGCATTAGTTAACCCAAATGGCATAACAAGAAATTCATAGTGCCCGTACCAGGTCTAGAATGCAGTTTTCGGCACATCCAAATCTTTAACCCTTAACTGATAATAACTCGAACGTAAGTAAATCTTTGAGAATACCGTTGCACCTTTCAGCTGATCAAACAAATCATCAATTCTTTACAATGGATACTTATTCTTAATAGTAACCTTGTTAAGCTGTCGATAATCAATATACAGTCTCATTGATCCATCTTTCTTCTTTACAAACAAAACTGGTACACCCCAGGGCGAGAAACTCGGTCGTGCAAAACCTCTATCCGTTAACTCTTGCAACTGAGATTTTAACTCTTTCAACTCTGTCGGAGCCATTCAGTACAGAGCTATCGATATCTGTGATGTTCTCGGTACTAACTCAACAGTAAATTCGACCTCTCTGATCGGTGGTATAATTCCTTTGGAAACACATCTGAATATTCACAAACCACTAGCACTGATTCAATCTTCGATTCAGGCACTTTTGTATCCAGTACATATGCAAGATAAGCATCACAACCCTTTCTTCCGTACTTCTGTGCTAACATAGCCGATATCACAAAAACAACCCACTTGATTCATCAGATTCAATACGAAGAGTCTCACCATTCTGACATTTCAATATAATAATTTTTCTTCTGCAATTTAGAACTGTACCATACAGAGTCAGCCAATCCATACCCAAAATCACATCAAATTTATCAAATGGTAAAAGTATCAAATCGACCAGAAAACTATAACTCCGAGTCATCAAAGGATAATTCTTGCAAACCTTATCAATTAGGACATATTGACCTAAGGGGTTTGATACTTAACCACAAATTTAGTGGACTCAATAGGTAAATTCTTAATAGACACTAAATTCGTACATACATAAGAATGGGTTGATCCAGGATCAATCAAAGTAGTTACACTAGTGCTACAAAGAGAAAAAGTATCGGTGATAATATCTAGCGCTGATGCATCTTCACGAGCACGAATGGCATAAGCTCTACCTAGCGCCCTTGCCTCAGATCTCATTGTAAAGTTTCTCATTGCACATTGGCTACCACTAATATTTCCAATATTTTGGGGTTGTTTCCCTCTAACATTTGTATTGCTCGGCCTCGCAGTTTGAGCTTTTTCTTTCTCAGACTTCTCAAGGCAATATCTAAGGTAATTGTCAAATGACCCACACCTAAAACATGCTCCGCTTTTAACTCGACACTCACCATAATGTGGCCTATTGTAGTGTTTGCACTTGGGTCTAACATTTCTAACACTAACCACACTAGCTATAAATGTACCCACACTTTCGAGGTTAGAATCTAGAAATGAAGACGACAATGACAAACTTATTAAAGAAGACTTTCCAGATGATCAGGTGTTAGTTGCCATGGCATTACCTTGGTATGCTGATATAGTCAACTTCTTAATAAGTGGTGTGATTCCACCTGACCTCAACAACTAAAGAAGATATAAATTTCTTCATGATGCCAAGCATTATTATTGGGATGAACCCTTCCTATTTAAGCATTGTGCTGATTAGATAATTAGGAAGTGTGTCCCTGATGACGAAATACATAACATTCTGTAGCATTGTCATTCAGCTCCCTATGGAGGACACTTTGGAGGAATGAGAACTGCTGTCAAAGTACTTCAGTCAGAATTTTATTGGCTGAGTCTATTTTAGGATGCTCATGAATTTTATCAGTAGTGTGATCGTTGTCAGAGGACAAGAAATCTATCTAAGAGACATGAAATGCCGCTGCAAAATATTCTAGAGATTAAGTTATTTCATGTATGGGGAATATACTTGATGGGTCTATTTCCATCATCAGTGGGCAACCTGTACATATAGTTGGCAGTTGACTATATCTCTAAGTGGGTCGAAGCTATTATGCTTCCTACTAGTGATGCAAAGTCAGTAATGAAGTTCTTGCACAAGAACATTTTCACAAGATTTAGTACGCCTAGAGCCATTATTAGTGATGAAGGATCTCATTTTGATTGCAAGCTAGTGGCTAATGCCTTGCATCAGTATGGGGCGAAACATAAGATTTCCATGGCATATCATCCCCAAATAAATGGACAGGTTGAGATTTCTAACAGAGAAATTAGAAAGATTCCAGACAAAATGGTGAACCCAACTCGTAAGGATTGGTCCTCCAGACTGGATGAAAATTTGTGGGCCTATCATACTACATTTAAAACACCGTTGGGGATGTCACCTTTTAAGCTTGTTTATGGAAAGCCTTGTCACCTACCTGTTGAGCTCGAGTACAAAACATTTTGGGCTATTAAAAAGTTGAACATGGATTGGGTCGCATCTAGACATAAAAGGTTGTTAGAACAGAATGAAATGGAAGAATTTAGGGCATAAGCATATGAAAATGCTAAACTGTACAAGGAGAAGACCAAGCATTGGCATGATAACAGAATTATGCCAAGGCAATTTGAACTAGGGCAACAGGTGTTGTTGTTCAACTCTAGGCTCAAATTTTTCCTGGTAAATTAAAATCTCGATGGTCAGGTCCCTTTGAAGTAGCTCAAGTATACCCGCATAGAGTTGTTAGTATCAAAGCCCTGATAATAGGGGTTACATTCAAAGTTAATGGACAACGTTTAAAGCACTATCGAGGTGCTCATGTAGATCGTGATAAACAATCCATTGACCTCTGAGATGTTGGAGTTAGAAATTTTGTTCTTATTTTTCCTTTCTTTAATTGCTTTACTTTCATTTCATTTTTATTATCTGTTATCATTAATCATTTAATATTGTTTCATTTATACTTTTATCTTTGATTAATGAGCAGTTTTTCTAGATTTCTGGAGATAGAATAAAAGTGTGGGATTATCAGTTGTGATACAAAGAGAACTTTGCCACAGCATCTCAAAAGGAAATTATGTCGTAACAAATTGGGTGAATGAAAATCAAGGTACGAGGTAACATGGGTTGACTAGACAGAAAAGTCCAAGAGAGAGATTTTTGGATAGCTGGGCTCATTCTATTACTTTATTAGCCCAATGAGGAAAATCCAAAACTTTTATTTTAGGGCTAGGTCACCTCACATTTTCCCCCAAAAAATCCCTTTACTTTTCCTTCCTCCACACCACAAATATTACTCTACAAGTTTCATTTTTCTAAACTGTTAATATTATCTCCTCTACTCACCTCTTTTCAACTGCTCACGTCTCTTACGTTTCCCACAAAGTTTCCATCTTTACCATTTATTTCTCTTCAACTTCTCCTACATTTCCTCTGACCATATTTTTCGAGATTTCTTTCTATCCTCCTTCAATAGGACAAGTAAAGACTACTTTGAAGGATGCTGAATCGTCATGGGCCAGCACTACCTGACCTAAAACCTTATTCAACAGTGCCGAGGCCACAACATACAAAATTAACATCTCAAAGCATCCTTTTTGTTTTGAACAAGGGTTCTTGTTCAAGGAGGAACCACACATGGGCTATGACGAGTCTGTGTCCTCCATCGTAAAGAATCAGGAGTGGAGTATGTTTGCACCATGAGGACATTTTTGGATAGGTTTTTCACGAATTTTATGCACATGTTAATTCACCCGATTCTCCTTTTATCTATTTTCGTGGCACTTTAGTTTAGTTTGATGAAGATCATATTAATGTCCAATTTGGGATCACTGATGTGCAAGATGAACACACACCCTTCGCTGATAATGTCACTATTGATGAAGGGGAAACTATTGCTGAAGAGCCTAAAAAGACGACATCATTAAATCTTGAGAATGAAGAAGAAGACGAGAAAGATGAAATTGCCACTGCCACTACTCCCACCACGAAAGGTAAGGACCTTGTTCCACCCACCCCACTAGCTTCCACGACTGCACAAGACTGTGACATCGATCATCTTATTGATGAACTCATGAAATCTTATAAGGAGAGGGACGAAATGAACCCTATGAAGATGAAGCAGTATAAAGTCAAAGCCTATAAATCCACTCGTAGGGTCGAATGAAGTAACTACACTCTAGTCCAAGCCAGGAAAGTTTTTCTTTCCCTATCTCATACATTTTATCTCTTTTGCCATGAAATTTTTCGTACACATCTATATATTTGTTTTTCTATTACATATCTGTACATGCATTAAGGATAATGCATCCCTTAGGTTTGGGATGACATTTTCTGTACATATCTAGTACGTCTGCTCATTCTAGTCTCGTTAAATTTGTTTTGCCACTGCCACGTTACTACTAAGTACTGTTTCACCTATGCGAAGTACAATCTTTACTTATGATGTTCAATGATGAGCTTAAATTCTTTAATACACTTAAAACACGTGACAAGGGATTAGGTGAATTTAGCTTAAGTTAGGTTACTTAAAGATTACCTCCTAAAAATGAGATGCCCTAACCTAAGTTATTTTTGGGCTATAGCAATATCTTTTAATGAACTTGGAGACTTTTGAAGCCAAACTCAATCAAATTACCACACAATTACTTAAATAAAGGATAGTAGACACTCCAATGCTTAGAATTGCCAAGTAAGCCAGCGCCACTTTGTTTGCTCCATCGTGCTGTTGACTAAAAAGTTGAGCCCAAGTAAGAGTGTGTAACAAAGAAAAGAAAATTAGGGGCACTCCACTGTAGTAACAAGCTGAGTGGTTAAGGAGGTAGTTGTTTGCTCCATCCATCTTCTAAGTTAAAAACCTTAGCTTCAAGAGTGATTTTTATTTAAATTATGACTTGATTGAGTATTAGGTGATTCAGTGTATGCTCCATTATGATTATTAAGTAAAAGAATTTTGTGACATGCTAAACCCTCTAATATACTTCAAAAAAAAAGAAAAAAATACAGATAAAAAATTTGAGTAGGCTTAGTGCAAGGGTTATAATGTAACTTGAGTTTAGGTAACAAATGAACTAAGTAAATTAGGAGATGTTTGCTATGGCCAAAAAGCACACATGACTACTTAGGAAATTTTGTTTTTAGGGAGCAATTTTCTGTACTACCTTTGTTGAGCAAACCTTTGAAACTCGAATAAGTTTTAGAGGTAGAAGATTACTGAAAACTGAAGTATATATTGTTCTTTGAATGGATTGACAGTACAAGGTGGATATGTACGTAGGCAAAAATTGTTGCATTCTTGCATTCATGTATATTTTGCTTGAGGACAAGCAATAACTTAAGTTTGGGGGTGTGATAACTCTTGAAAAGAGTTATATTTCATGCCTTTAGATCTAGCTAATTTCATGTACTTAGGTACATTTAGTTACATTTTAGGACATTCCATTAGTATTTTTCTTATTTTAGCATTACATCAGGAGCTTGGATTGTACTTAAATGTTAGTTACTTTTAAATTGCTTGTGGAAAGGTAGTGTGTGGTGGTGGGTTGACAGGTGTAGGATGAGGAATAAGAAGTAAAGGAGTGAAGGTTTGCCAGGGCAAAAGGGTTGGACAGCTTGTCAACACGAATGTCATGGCAATATCGAGAAGATGTCCAATTAGCACTCAAAGCATACTGGTCTTAGGCCTAGTTAAACTTGTACCAGATATATCTACCTAAAAAAGAGGGAAAAATCATGGTTTGTTGGTTTTACCCTAAGGAAAATGATTTTAAAAGCCAAAGGAGGAAACCCTAAAGGGGGCAAAAAAACGAGAAAAAAATAGAGGGTAGTGGCTGAGTAGAGACAGGAAGAGGAAGATGAAGGTAGTCCCTCTTAGCAACTATAAAACATTGCATCGCTAAAGTGTGCACTGGATAAGTAGAAGCTATCTTCCAAAAGTTCTTCCATTATTTCTTGATTGCTCTTCGTAAATTTATTTGATGAAAACGATGTTGAATGATACTTTGGGTTTGAATTTTAATTTCTAATCCATCAGCTAAATCTCATAGGGTCAGGCTTACTTGATGAAACTCTTATTTTCTTTAATGACTGAACCATACATTTGCTTTAATACACTGTTTCATTCAATGGTTATTTTTATTAAATGACAGGTTTGCAAACTCTAGACATAAATGAATGTACAACATGTTCATTAAATTAATCTAATTCTGACAATGTTAGGTTAATGAGATTGAAATTGAATGATATGAGCAAGTGTTCAACAAAGAACTTCTATTAGCCTCTAGACATAGAGTAGCGTTCATATGGAAAGAAAATAAAACAGTGCAGGGTACCATGCTAAAGGCTTATAGATATATATCGTTTAAGGTAAGGTAACTTGAGGTCTTATTCTCAAAAGAAGCAAGCCATTTTAGAAGTCTTTTGAGCAGTAGATTAAGTATGGTTTTTTCAAGGCATTATCGTTAGTAAGGGCAGATTCTTAGTAATCCTAACCTTCCAAATCAACATCGTAGACCTTCTATCCTTTGCCGTAGTATCTTCACCATAGCATTTTTAGTTGTTGACTTGTTCGTTTGCATATTATTCATGTAATTATTCTCGAATTTGTCATTGCATTCTTACTCTTGTCTCGTCATAACATTTTCCATTATTTATCTGTTACACATAATACACACATCATTATTCCTTCAAACTACCACTGCATTCTTATCATTATTTTTTTTCATAACATTAATCATATTCATTATAATAACACAACCAATTTATACCTAACTGATGCTTGTGGAGACAATCTCACTCATCACTTTATTACTTGATTTCATGTGTATACTTGCACAATTCGCATATCATTTCACAAGCGACAGGATTGTCATTTTTTTGTGAACCATTGTGTTTTCAATAGCTTAGAGTTGTTAAAACTAAGTTCCAAGATTAAGTCTTTCTATAATCTTTAATTTTCAAGTTATGTGATTATTTTTTTAACGATATGTTTCATGCATGCTCCTACACAAGCTTATGTTTTAAATGTTTTAAGATATGTTTTAGAAGCATGCTTTTATAAATTGAGTTTTGCAAGCTTTTATGCGATCTCAATGTGAACAAGTATTTTATTTTATGTGATCCCTATGTTGGATATATTGGCATGCCATTGTGAGTACTCACCTATAGGTTTTATGATTTGGTCGTTGAGGCCTTGGGACATGTGGAGAGATAAGGGGATGTCAAACTATACTCCATTCAAAGGGACATGTTGGTGTACAGGAGAGTGTTTAGCCTTATGCTACACTTATGGGACATGTTAAAGAATCTTTGAGTCACAAGTGAGACGCTATAAGGAGATCCACTTATCCAGCAGTAAAATATTACAAGTATAAGAACATGTTATATGTTCAGTATAAGAACAAGAGCAAGAACAAGCACAAGGACATGCCAAGTACATGACTATATTTTATGTTTCTTACAAAAACAAGCCAAGTTTTTAAGTATGATTTCTGACAATCACTTGTGAAACCATTTTATAGACTTATATGTTTTTCTAACAAGTAGGAAAATTTTACAATCACTTTACTCATTACATTCATTCTGAGAATCAGCTAAACTGAAGCTCTGATACCAACAAATGTAACACCCCTTACCCAAGACCGTTGCCGGAGTCGAGCACAAGGCATTACCTGACTTAACTTACTAGATCGGAGCTTAAAAATTTGCTTTTAAAATTAATTCACTCACGTTCATACAATATGTCCCTAAAAAGAAATCCCCAGACCCTAAATCATGCAATAAAAATGGTTTGGGTCTAAACCAGGAACATTAAAAATTTTCCGAATACTTAATCAAATCAAAACAATTTATTTCACTATTCACAATAAAACTGTCCACCTACAAAACATTCACTAATTTAATTATAACTCGAGTTAAAAAACTCAAAATTTAGATCCGTAAATTTTCCTTGAAACTAGACTCATATATCTTCTTACCATAAAATTTTCAGAATTTTTGGTTTAGCCAATTAGTACAGTTTATTCTTTAAAGTTTTCCCTATTTCACTATTTGACAGCTCTGACCTCTCTTCACTAAAAATTAATTATCTCAATATACAGAATTCAGATAACATTCTTGTTTGTTTCTTTGAAAATAGACTCACTATGGAATCTAAAAATATAAATTATAGCTCCAAATTATTTTTTTACAATTTTTAATTATTTTCTAAATTCAAAACAAGGGATTTCAAAAGCTATTCTGATCCTGTCTCACTAAAATTCAAATATCTAAAAATATACAACTCTTTTGCTTACTCTATTTCTTTCATGTGAAAATAGACTCATTCATCTTTAATTCTATATCTTATTCACTATCTAATTCAATTTCCACCATTTTTGGGTGATTTTTTAAAATCACATCAATGCTGCTGTCCAAAAATTGTTCCATTGCAAATTTTTACTCTTTTATAATTTCTTTGTATTAATTATCATTTAAGCATACACAACACCAAATCACGTTCTTATATAACCAATTCAATAGTTAATCATTATTGAAAATTTACTTGCTACTCCTTAGCCATATCATAAGAATACACACAAAACAACCAAGTCCCAATACATGCCATTTAAATCAAAAAGTTGTTTAACAAAATCTACCAGAGTAAATCTGGATAGTGTGATCGTTGATGTACATCGATTCTCCAAAAATATATATATCAATCTACAAGAAACAATAAACACACACAAGTAAGCTTGCAGAAATCTTAGTAAGTTCATAGGCTCATAATAAAATCTTACCGAAATTTCACTAACAATATTAATAAACAAATAAAAATTCAACATTTCCGGCCAACCACAATCTCAAACAATGAATTTATTCAATCGAGCTCAATATCAGATGTCAACTTATATTCCAACATTTAGCTTCAATTGTATTTTTAAATACTTGTCCAAAATAAGGATCGTCTTATGGATTTGAGTATATCGTTTGCCCGGTGCCACGATTTCCTTGAATCTTTTACAATGTTCTAACTCAGTATGGTTTTCTTTACTGAAATACCATACCTACTTTTCACAACTGAGTATAGTTCTTTACTAAAATACCATACCTACGTTCCACACTTTGCCATTGATCCACCATGGACTTATTCGTCAATTTATCACTGGTTACTGAGCATATGTACTCAATCCTCCACATCCCTTAATTTGAACTAACAATTTCATTTTTTTCTCATTTTTACCATAATCATAATTCAACAACAATATACGAATTGATATAATATATAATTCCCACATTAAAAATTAATCATAAAAGTTCAGCCGTATGAACTTACCTGGGCCAATTTGTAGGAGTTGTAAAAGTTTAGAGACTAGTTTGATACTTTCTCTTTTCCGCGTTTATCTTCGGATTCCCAATCTATAATATAATTTTTTCCATTCATTAGCATCTAATTCAAAACTAATTCATTTCACAATTTATGCCCTTCAATTTTTGAAATTACACTTTTACCCCAAAAATTTACAGTTTTTACAATTTAGTCCCTACTCAATTAACACTTTCATTGAACAAATTTTTCCTTAAATAACACTTTATCTAATCATTTTAGACTACTATACGGCCTTTTATATTCAGAATTTCAGTAGAAAACCCCAATTCCTAACTCTTTCACAATTAGGTCCTAAAAATCATTTTATGCTAAAATCACTTAATAAAATCATAATATAATGAAACTAAAACTTCAAATATATATTAATTCATCATAAAATTCCAGAAATTATTCAAAGTAACTTACAAAATCACCCATGGAATCAAAACCTAATGAATTCAATAGTTGGACCTAGTTGTAAAAGTCACAAAACATAAAAAATTCAAAGAAAAAGCAAGAATTGAACTCACATGGTATAAAAATATGAAAAAACAGCTTGTTTCAGACCTCCTATGGTATTTTTTCTAATAAATTATGAAGAAATCGCTAGATTTTTCACTTTTATCTTTGTTTTATATATTTAATTTGTAAAATTTCCAATTTTTCCCTTGTTTCTCCTTACTTTCTCGCTGATTTTTCTTGCCCAACCGTCCATCCCATATAATTTGGGCCTAATTGCCTTTTAAATCCCTTCTTATTAGTCACTTAAGCTATTTAATCACAATTTAACAAATTTTGCACTATTTTCAATTTAGTTCTTTTTAATTAATTGACTATCCAAACGTTAAAATTTTCTAAAGAAACTTTTATACTAACTCAATGACACTCCATAAATATTTATAAAAATATTTATGGCTCAGCTTATAAATTCGAGGTCTTGATACCTCATTTTAGACCCAATTTACCTATTAAATTCTTTTTCAATCACAAAATTCACTAATTCAAAAATTTTTCTTATTTTACACTTGACCCATAATTATTAATTTATTAAATTTTAAAACTCAGTGGTCGGATTTAGTGATCTCGAATCACTATTTTTGACACCACTGAAAATTAGGCTATTACAGTAACTGCTAACTAGGTTTCGCACCTTCTCGATGAGCCTAGCTCGCGATTTGGTTTCCAAACTAAGCTTTGTTTTAATTTCGTATTTTAAGGATACTACGATGTTTTCTGTATATTCGCTGAGTTCTCAGGCACTCCTCTCTTACTTCTCAGGCAAGTAGATCGTGGAAGGTAGTGGCGAGGTGATTGATCCAAACGAGATTAGTCAGGATAGGTATCAGCGAACCCTGGGAAAAGGCGATGTGGTTAAATGCTTGGGATTAGAATTGCTATATTAGATGACTTCGATATTACATCACACAATTTTTCCTTTATTTTATTTTATTTTCGATTCCACGAACCATAAAGTTAAATTTTTGTTTTTTTACTATTGTTAACTTTCTTCTAGTATAAATAAAGTTTTAAGCTTCACTAACCTTCCTTTTGTGCGTGACCTATTGTGTTCTTTTAATTTTGACTAAGCATGACTTAACTCTTGATGCGTCCAGTTTTGATGTGAGGTATCCATGCATGCGACTCCAGTGTGTTTGCGACCCCGAAATTACATGTGAGCCATTATTAGTGAAAGACTTAATTGTTTGCAAACTTAGTTAAAGTATACAAAATCCTTGAATGTATGGTCTTTCTTGTTGCGAAACTCGTACTATAAGATAATCTATGTTATTGTGCGAACCTTCATATTAAGTTATAAGTACTTGTGTATTTTTATTCCTAGATGCGAACCCTTCCCCTTTACGTTGATTTTATATGCCCGTATGTTTTATATTCCATACATGTTATTATGACATTCTGCTGCATTATGATAACTTAGCACATTTTTATGTTGTAAATTAGTGGTGTGTTGGAGGTTAGGTTGTGAGTTAATGGAGAATCACACCGGTGGCTCATGTGGCACATCAGATTCGGGGTCAATCCAACTCGGCCGGGTCTAGGGTGTTACAATTAATTTTCAAGTTTTCGTATATTAATTATAAACTTATTTAGTCACAAAGTCATTTAATATAATATAGTGACTAAGCTCTCCCTAACAGCATACCATTATGAAAGCAACTCGATTAGTGCTTTTCTAATGACCTTGCCATAAGTATATTACACTCATAGGATATCCTTAATCTCTTTGGGATAATATTCGTTCTTCCAATATGATCCTATTTTATCTCATGGTAATTATTACATCTTCTTTCACGAAAAGTTAATTACTATCAAATAGTAAACAAGTCGTTCATCACAAAGACGAACGACCCGTGGCCACGTTTACTTTTCATCAACCATGTAATGTAAATGAAAGGATATCTTTTCCCATCTCTCAGGCTATGAATTCCATTATTGTGAATGACACTACATATTGCAGAAGTCGTACACCCAATGCACCAACTTTCAATTTCTTATCTATTCAAACACAAACTTTTACTAACATCAAAGTTTATGAGTCACGCATACATAGTCGATCATCCACTCAGGATTTAGGTTTACGACACTATGAATGTCTCAAGTGAGTAAATCCATAAACGGTTTCAAAATCTATTCGTCTTGGGTCCTATTCGATGTATTGTCAATCCAGTCAGTCACATCTATATCTCTATCTTTTAGAAGTCATCCGCTCCGATGCCCAAGACAAAGAATCTCTATAAGTGGACTTGATAGACGGTATATTAGACTTTCAATCAGTTTGCTCATTTCCGATTAGACTAAAGTCATGTTTAGTTTCGACTACTAATATTAGTTGTCTTTTTGTATTACGATCCAGCCATTTAATACTGTTTAGTATTAGTTTAAATGTTAGACAACCAATGAGTAACATTTTCTTCCATTTTTCTTTGCGTGCAAAAACCGTACAAGGAAAATCATAAAATGTATATTAATGTAATCCATGAATTTTCTTTATTATTCAATCTTTTCAAAAAAATTTACAAGTTTAGTTTGCTCATTTCCAATTAGGTTAAGGACATGATAAGTTTCGTCTACTAATATAAGTTGTCTTTCTATATTACAATCCGGCCATGTAATACCACTTAGTATTAGTTTAAACGTTAGACAACCAATAAGTAGCATTTGCTTCCATTTTCCTTTGTGTGCAAAAACCGTATGAGGAAAATCGTAAAAAGTATATTAATGTAATCCATGAATTTGTTTTATTATTCAATCTTTTTGAAAAAATTGCAAGTTTATTTTGCTCATTTCTGATTAGATTAAGGACATGTTAAGTTTCATCTACTAATATAAGTTGTTTTTCTGTATTACGATCTGGCCATGTAATATCGATTAGTATTAGTTTAAACGTTAGACAACCAATGAGCAACATTTTCTTCCATTTTTCTTTTCCTGCAAAAACCGTACAAGGAAAGTCATACAATATATATTAATGTAATCCATGAATTTGTTTTATTATTCAATCTTTTCGAAAAAATTACAAGTTTAGTTTGCTCATTTCCGATTAGACTAAGGACATGTTAAGTTTCATCGAGTAATGTAAGTTGTATTTCTGTATTACGATCCGGCCATGTAATACTGCTTAGTATTAGTTTAAATTTTAGACAACCAATGACCAACATTTGCTTCCATTTTTCTTTGCGTGCAAAAACCGTACGAGGACAATCATACAAAGTATATTAATGTAATCCATGAATTTGTTTTATTCTTCAATCTTTTCAAAAAAAATTACAAGTTTACAAACGAATATACTACACTTAGGGCACTAGATCCAAAAAGGACATCTTTAGGTTTATCTACAAATAAAAGTTCTCTTTCCATATTACGATCAGACCACATAATACCGCTTAGTATTAGTTAAACATTAGACAACCAGTGAACTAATATTTTCTTATATTTTTCTTTACATGCAAAAATCACGTAAGGAAAATATAAAAAGGGTATTAATGTAATTCATGAATAATTTTATTAACAATCAGTTTGAAGAAATATAGGTTTACATAGAGGAAAATACTACACTTACGGCACCATATCTAATAGGTAATTAACTAGAATAATCTTGAGTGTATAACTATTAACTCAAAAGTGATCATAAATATGTACTCTAATATGAGTCATCGTGGAAAACTTAATGAATACCATATATAAATAGTTTTCCTTTTAAAGGAAATCTCCCTAATGAAGTCCAAGATGATAATACTTACCATGTGGTGCAACCTGGGTAAAATTGGCTCAAAGTATTATCATGTCTTCTCATAGAAACCAAGATGGAGACCATAGGTCTTGTTTAAGGACATTCTCCCACTCATTATTTTAAAAACATGTAAGGTTTTTATATTTCGGTTTCAATCATGAATAAATAAGTGTATATGACAAGTACAAGTGACTTTTTTTCTTAAACTACATGGCATGATTATAACATTGCATATGCATGAACATACTTGTCAATTTAATCTTATCACATTCTCATATAACATGCTATAAATTTGCAAAACTTGAATTGGAACTAACTAGGAAAAGGTTTCAATTATTCCATCCCAACAAAAAATTATAGTATTTTTCCCAAAGCATCCTTTAGGTCTTTTAGGTGAAAGTCAAACATCCTTTACGTTTCCCAAAAAGATCCCAAATCCTAAAATTAACCTGTTCTTCGAAAATAATCTCCAAACCTGAAAAATCAAACAAGTAATAGAAAGGGGAATCCACCGTGGGCCAGTGCTAGCCACCACCGATCGACTCACTACCAACCCAATCTCGACCACCACCAACCACTGTTGATTGGCCCACCTTCAATCACCACCGATTGAGTTGATTCTTTGAATCAATGGAAATTTTTTGTTACAAAAATTACTAGTTCATTTTTGGCTCACAAGAATTTTTCTAATTTTACAACAAATAAAATTAAAACAAAACTGCATGGAGATAATAGTCCATGATCTAATTACAAACCCAAAATTTATGAAAACTTAAAATTACAACCAGTCTAATTTCTAAGAATCACAACCTTCGACAAAATTACTTTATAACATAATATATAAAATAATCCATACATTCATCCACATACATAATAATCTAAAACATGCATACAATTTAAAAATCCCACTTCTCATCTCAATTTAATCAAATAAGGAGAGAAAGAGGAAAAAAATGCAGTATTAGTTTATACTATAAACATAGCAAACTGGACACTGATACCAAGTATGGGAAATTTTGGTTTAGAAAAATAGTGTTTTAGGCACAACAAAAGTTAAAATTTTTCTTTAAAATTGAATATTGTGAAAATTATACTTGTGTTTTATACAAGGTGGTTAAGTTGATTTCGCTTTCTACCGAACGACCTTCTCTACTATTCTCGAACCATAAATTCCTTTGAGTGTGGGCTCAAAATCACGAACCAATCGCACAAAATAAAAACTTTAACTTAACTTTGAATAGGAAAGTTAATTCTTCTTTAACTAGTAACAATGCATTTTTCTCAAAAATTATAATTTATTCTGTAAAATAAATTTTCACTATTTTCTGACAGAATAGTGATGTTAGTCAAGTGTGTAAAGTGTTAACACATAGTTCCTATTTATAGAGAATCGTTACAAGATTTCTATTCAAATAAGGTCTAATTAAGTAATAATATTTTAATAAAAAAACAACTTCTACTCCAAGTAGAAGTAGTAAGGACGGCAAAACGCCCTATGGGATACTAATGTTTACCTTCCCTTGTATTTTGCAAGGCCTAATTAAGTCTTTCATGTATTAGGTCTAATTATATGTGTTATCTAAACTTTTATCCAACACTTATAATTTATCCAACTCAATATTCATTTTTTTATTTCCAAATTATTATTTATTTAATCAATTAATTAAATTAAATTAACTAAACTACTTTCTCAATTAAATTATTTTCTCAACCTAATTCTAATTTCGTTAAAGTTGTGGAAACTTTATTGTATTAGAATCTATGAGAAAATATCTTTAATGCCTTATTCAACAAATCTATGATGACTAATTAATTTAATTCATACTTTAAACTCCAATTATTTAATTACACTTAATTAATAATAATTCGAAGAACTTAAATTAATTTATAAGTAATCTTTTTCACTTAGAGAGCAAACACATTCACTACGGATAGTAATACATGTGATATATTTCTCTTGCTTCATCGTTTGCATTCATTCCATATTTTTGGCTCTACATGCAATTTGTTTCTGGTTATCTCAAGCTAGCGAAGGGGTCGATTGGACATATATAACTAGGACTTAAATAAATTATAATCAAGTTCTAACTCTTAGCGTATTAATTAGAACAATTTTTAGTCATGAACTCATTCCACTAAAGTATCGTGATTTACCTCTCCTTTATCAATACCATTACGAAAGTTATTTAATAAGTGATCGTCCGATGACCTCGTATTAAATGTGCTATCATTATAGGATATCCTTAATCTCTTTGGGATAAATTCTTTCGCCCAATATGATCCTATTTTATCTCATGGTAACCATTACATCTCCCTCCATGAAAAGTCAATTACTAACAAATAGTAATTAAATCATTTATCTCAAAGACAAATGACTCATAGCCACATTACTTTTCATTTATCATGTAATGTTGATGAGAAGATATCATTTACTCTTTAAATTGACTATGATTTCTTGTAATAACCTTTTTTTTAGTGGTACCAGAAATTATGGTTTCAGAACCTTAATTTCTGATGATTAGTTAGTAAATATTATTTTATAATATCTAAGAGTCTAACATAGATATATATTAAGTTTTAGTTCGGTAATTTGATTGATTGACTGGTCAATTTAGGTACAAGGACTAAATCGCAAAAACCATAAAACTTTATAGCTATTGATTTCTATTGGTTATGTGGCTTAGATTAATAATTTTTCGAGGGTTTATGTTGTAAATAGACCCTATTGAAACTTTCATGGATGATTAATGCATTATTTCATAGATTTTTATATGTTATTTTATAAATTAAATAATAATTGTATGTCAAAATAGTAAAACAAAAGGGGCATTATCTTCATTTTGGTTTTCTCCCTGAAATATCAACAAAAACACCATTTTTGGAGGTTTTGAGGTTTGGCCAATTGGATTTCTTGCATTTAAGTGTTATTCAATCTCGTTTTCCATAATTTTTTATGTTTTTGAGACCGTTGTAGCTTAATCTAGCTAACCCAGAAACTATATTGTAAAAGTTTTAAAGGTTTTAAAAGTTTCCATTTTTATTTATAAAAGCTCTTGATGTTAAATGATAGATTTGTAAGCCTAGAGATGTTGAAGGACTAATTTGTAAAGAGATTTTTGTTAGTTTTAAGTTTAGGGATTAAAATGAAAGTATGTAGATTTTAGCATGAAATTTCGGTAAATTTTTAATCCTTAAAGGCTAGATAGGGATGAATATTTAATCGGTTTTAAGTTTGAAGTTTAAATAGGAAAGTTATAATAGTTTCGATTTTAGGGACTAAATATTGAACAACGTGTAAAAGTTAAAGGAAATGTTTTAAATGAAATTAATAAGTCATATGCATGAATATGAGTATGGTAATGCATTTTGAGATCGATAAATTGAATTTAACTATTATATAGCTCAAAGATTGAATTGTAGGAGGAAAATTGAGAAAAAAGGAAAATTGTAGAATAAACCCTACTATTAAATTCGCTAGTTGGTTGTATTAGGAAAGTTCATAGGGTATAGAAATGTATTTATATTTGTTGGCTACTATTGAATTGTGAATATGAACTTGTTTACATTGTTGGATGGAATATTAGAAATGTTTAGTTAATACAAAGGTGAGAAATAATCGTAATAAAAGTCTTGTATACCTAAGAAGTATGATTCATATCTATTTCGAATGAATATGATTTTAGTATGACATGTGTACTGGAAATATGGAAGTGCCCCTATATTTTAATTGTCAAAAATCCTTTATAAATTCTCATTTCAAGGTAGTAAAGGATTATGATATGATTAGCATGCCAATAAGGTTAGAATGCAGGTTTGTACGAGTTTGCACTTTGATGCTTATACATTGCACTTCGGTGCCCCAGTTTGCACTTCGGTGCCCTTGTTCACACTTCGCTATCCCTATTTGCACTCTGGTGCCCCTATTTGCACAATCATGCCCCTTTTTGCACTTTGATGCCCTTGATAGCACTACAGTGCTCCTTGGTGTAGTGTAGTTACCCAAATATCCGAATTACTTTTACTATAGTTCATCAGGCTAATTAAACTTGTGAATAAATGTTATATGACTCCTTCGTACATGTTGAATAAATGTGGAAGGACTAGGTTGTATAACTTGTTAAATATTGAATTACTTGGTGATTTGGTACTATGATGAACTCACATGTTTCTTGTGTATTGTTATATCAAGTTATTATTATCTTAATCATTTATTTATGTATGCTTGATTGAGGTAAGTTGGTATGTAGTTATCTATGAACTTACTAAGCTATTAAAAGCTTACTCTATTTCAATTCCTATTTGTAGTTGACATTTTACGAAACTAGGCTGTCGGATCAACTTCAAGGCTCACACTATCAAACTTCAATTTCTGTAGATTCTGGATCATTTTTATTTCGCTTTTGTGGCATGAATATAGGTTGTGTCTTGAGATCATTTGTTTTGACATTTAAGCAATGAAGTTGTAAAGTTTGGATATGATTATTATGTAATGTTGAGTTGAAAGTTTATATGGTAGTCTTGGTTGGCATGAATGGTGTTTATAAGTGGTTGTTGAATGGATAATATTGAAACATGTATGTGTTTGGAATTTGCTTCTAGGATACTTGATTGAAAGGTTAAGTCATGCTTGTTAAATGACATTAAATAGGTTTGAGACCTATACGGTCAAGATTGGCATGAGTTATGGCATGTTTTAGGCTTGTTAAAAGGTAAGGTTTGGAAAGTATTCATGGTAAAATGCACAATGATAATATATGTTTGTATGTATGGTTGAGTTTTATGATTGGAACATTTTGGTGTGGTATTTTTTGGATATCTAGAAAATTTTTTAGAACTTGGTTGTGATGGTGCAAAAATGGCATACTGGTTAAGCACTATTAGGATGTACTATATCATGATTTGGCTTGACTTCTTGAAATATTTTAGGCCAGACTATAATGTAGCTAAATATATGGTTGGTAATGCTTAAGTGTTTAGATTGTATCTATTGCAAAATGGTCACTTTAGGTGTACATAGTTTACCACACGGTCGTGTGTCATACACGGATGGTTGACACGACTGTGTGCCACTGGTAACTAGAATGCATGATTATTGATACGGTCTCAGTCTCTCACACAGTTCAGCCACACGACTATGTGAATGTTCGTAAAATTTTACATTTAAGTCCACACGACCCCAAGTTGTTACACGGCCTGGCGACTAGGCCATGTGACTGAGCATTACACGACATCAGTCTCGTACACAGATTGAAGGCACAACCATGTGATCCAATGTCGCATGGCCATGTGATCCCTTTTTTCTATTTTTGCCTCACTTTTATGTAAAGTTTCAATTTAGTCCCTTTTTAGTTTTGAATTATTTTTAGAGCTTTTGTAAGCTTAATTTCAGCTCGATCTTGCATGTATAACATGTTTTAATTTAATGCTTGATATTTAATGATTCTTTAAAAGAATTTTAAAATGTAAATTGCATGTTCTTGTTCCGTTAGTTACTCTAACATCCCATAACCCTATTCCGGTGTCGGAGACAAGTGAGGGGTGTTACAATTCCACCGTTGTGGAATGATGCTATGCAAAAGTCGTATACCCAATGCACCAAGTTTCGGTTCCTTACTTTTTGAACTCGAACTTTCATTTACAACTAAGTATGTGAGTTACTCATAGATAGTCCATCATCCACCCAAGATTAAGGTGTGCCACACTATGGACGTCACAAGTGAATAAATCTATAAACGAATGTAGGCTCTATTCTACTTGAATCTTGTGCGGTGTATTGTCAATCCAATTAGTCACAACTATCTCTCTATGTTTTGGGAGTAATCCACTCTGATACCTAAGATAATGTATCTCTCCATTAGACTTGATATATGACATATTAGTCTTTCAATATATTTGTTCAATTCTGATTAGACTATGGACGTGTTATGGTATCTACAAATATAAGTTGTCTTTTTGTGTTACATTATCACTACGTAATACCATTTAATATTAGTTAAACATTAGATAATTAGTGAGCCAATATTTACTTTGCATGCAAAAACTGTTGAAGACAATCTACAAAGATATTAATGATAATAATGGATAGTTTATTAAACCTGTTGAGTAATTTTCCATTGTGTCAATTTAAAGGGGACAATCGAATATTTATATACATGGTTACTGCTCATGGAATTGATGTTCTTAGTAGACTTTATGCATGCAAGACACATGTGCACGAGCACTATTCTGGGCTACCTACTGGACGTCGTAGCCTTCATATACAAATTCCTTGGGTATACGCGAACTGAGACAGCGGCTCCCCTTGCGAGCTTCTTATGGCATGTGCGAGCTGAGACCGCGAACTCCCCTTGTGAACTTCCGAGTCACCCATCCGCAACCCAATTTTGCGTGTGAATATGATGTATGAATTGTGCAAGTATGCATGTTGAATCAAGTAATAAAGTGATGTGTGAGTATCATTCCCACGAGGATTGGATTAGTAGTTTTTGTCTAAATTATCACAATTGAGCAGAAAATATAAATGAATCGAATGATATTTTGAGAAAAAAACAATGCAATTAATACATTAAAAATGAAAGTTATAAAATGTACTATCATAAACTGCAATTGCAACAAATTGAATAAAAGCACTAAGGATTCTAGCAATATTGGAATATTGATTGTAAAGGTTAGGATTACTAATGAATTAGTTATAATCCAGGAACAATGCCATGGCAAAAATATGGTATACTACTACTCGATTGGATACTAACGTGGTCTACCTTTATCGAAAGCAAGACTTAAAGCTGCTCACTCATAAGACACTATACATCTATATGCTAAGAATTAGCAACAATGATTGAAGCACAATCCTCTGAATCGTATAAGGTAAATCTCTATGTCTATTATTTACACGAGCATTTCACTCAATGCAAACTTATATTACCTGATTTTGGTCCAACCAACCTAACTCTATCAATATTAAGTTACTTTCAGACTTATCAAGCATTTAACAATACCTTAATAAGCATACAAACAGAATTAAACATTCAGTAAAGAGTAAATTGAATCATATTCATCCATAAACATTCATCAGAGTTAAAACATCATCAAAAGTAATTCCGAACTATGCTAAGTTAGCTCATAATTGGGATATGCAAATTCAAGTATTTTTAATATCATCAACATCCCAAAATAATAGTTTAAATCAGCAGATTTAGAACAAATTACAGAGGAAGAAATCACAGTTCAGAACACGAATTCCCCCAACTTGGAATATGGCGCATGTAACACTCCTAACCTGTGTTCGTCGCTGAATTAGGGTTAGAGAGTATTACCGTACAATCGTAAAAATTTAACGTCTTAAATAAATTAAACATATCATAATCTATTCAACCACATGCATTCTATCCTTAAATCGAACCCTAGAGGCCCTAAGAATAGCTTTGAGGCAATTCGGGACTAATTTGAAACAAAACAGAAAATTTAAGAAAAGGTAGCAAAAATTGGAAACAAGGGTCACACGGCCGTGTGGCTAGGCCATGTAACTTTTGAACAAGGGACACACGGTCGTGTCCAAGCCTGTGTCCTCACTTGTGTAACTCACTGAGATGCCCCACATGCCCGTGTGCCTGGTCGTGTACTAGGCTGTGCAACTCTCTGAGTTGCCACACACGCCCTTGTGCCAAGCCGTGTGGACCCAAAATTCTACTTAAAATTAAGCCATTTGATAATAAATTTATGCATAACTAAATAATTCATTTGTGCACACTTTCAAGGGACTTAAGCACCGTTCAAATGCATATAACCATGTCATTTCAAACAACCTAATTCACCTAAACAATATGCCATTCAAAGGCACCACAATTGCATCCAAACATCACTTACCTAAACATGTCAATATGGGCTCATCTCATGCATACAAATCTATTCCAAGTAGGTACTAAAACAAGTCACAATAGACCATTTTCAAGATAACATCAACATACCAAAAGAACCTTAGTGACAAGCACATTAAAGTAACCAAAATGACATAGCTTGGTAAGGCATCAAAGTGTACCAAACTAACATAGCTTTCAAAAGCTCATACATGGAAAAACAACATCAACACATTAACCAAAATACCATTACAAATTACCCTATACATGCCATTATAAACCTTGGCTAAAATACTCAAAAACTACCGAATTGACTGCTTGATAGTGTGATACATCTCCAACAAGCTTCCAATCGATCGAGCTTCCAATAATCTATAAAATAAAGGAAAGAAACTACGTAAGCAATGAGTGCTTAGTCAGCTTGTACAAACTAAAACATAACTTACCATGTTATTTATACAATACAGAGATTAAACATAGTTCATCACCAATGTCATAAGCTTATTAAAAGCCTAAACAATATCACCAACTCACAAGTTAGTATACTTGTCCATGATACAAATGAAATCAACCATAGAATATGTAAATTTCCATATGTACTAACATCTTTTAGTTCATAATTCCTTTCATAAAGTCATGATTCAATCCATTTGTATACTTACCATTTCATTCCTTTTTCTTACCCGTTGAACCATCTAGAATTACATCGGATACTTGGGAAAGCTCATACAAAGTGCGCCTTTTCATATAACCGTAACCTTTCCTTTACATTAATGCTCACACGAGTTGTAGGTCAAAATCAAAGCTATCCGATACTACTCACACGAGCTAAGGAGAACCTACAACAAATGCAGGACCTCAACCATCGATAAGACATTCAAGACCAGCACCCGAAACATGAAATCCCTAATGACATGTCATTTCTATCTTAAGAATTCTTAAGGTTCAACTAGGATTCGTAACCTGTTAATACATCAAGGCATAAATTCATTTATACTCAATTTCATTTATTTCATAACAATATAATAACATTCAAATTTAGCTAACATTAAAACGATTACAGTTCATACAAACTTAGCTCGATAGATAGGGGCATAGTAGTTTAGTCGAGCTAATCCAAAGCTTTTGTTTTTCCTCGATCTAAATGTGTATGTGGTTTATCATTATCTAAATAAATATTTTCATTCAATTAAGTACTTATATAATTCAATTTAATCCATAATTCATATTTATACAAAATTACAAATTTTCCCCTTACATTTCAACTTTTCACAACTTAGTGCTTAAGCTCATAATTTAAAATCTAACCATTTTAACTTAAATCCAACTTAACCCATGTTGCAAGGGACCTTAAAGCAACTCATATTTATCAACAATTCACAACAAAACCGTAGGATTTATAATCCCTATTTTTGAAATTCATCAAAAATCACTTAACAAAACTTGTTAATTTTTCAACAAGGATTCATAATCTATCAATTAACATCAAAACTCATTTAAAAGCATTCATGGTAAGTCCCTCCACCTTTAACAATTTTGCAAATTAACCCCCGAGCTAGCTAGATTAAGCTAAAACGAACTCAAAAACATAAAAATTATTAAAAACAGGGTATAAAACCATACTATGCAAGAGAAACAAGTCTTGGTTGAACTTTCCCGTCCTTTAATTGCTAAAATTGGTTTTGGCATGAAGAAAACAAGAAGATGATATCTTTTACCTTTTAATTTACTTAACATTTTAACTTAATTGTCAATTTACCAAATTAACCTTTTAAAATCATTAAAATTTCATTAAAACCTATCCATGCACATCCTGTAACAGCTCGTTTTCAGTGAAATTGAAATAGTAGTTTTGAAACCATAAATTTGATGTGGAAATATTTATTTTGTTATTATTTTATTGTCTACAGCACGTTAGTAGTGTTTTATAAAAATTTCATTAAGAAATTTTACCGTTTGCATGCTTTTAAGTTGATAAAAAGGACTAAATCAAAAAAGGTGCAAAAGTAGAGTTCTACTAGCCAAAAGTATTAAATAGCTATAGAATTAAAAAGTAAGATGTCTTAAATGGTAAATAGACCATTATTAAAGATAATGGACTTTTATGGACATTTTATATATGTTTTAAATGGATAATTAGTAAGGTTAAACTTGTAATTTAATAAATAACTTAAAATAAAATATAGGAAAAGATGGTATCATCTTCTAGTTTTATTCTCCCATCGAATTATCGAAAGAGAAACACCATTTTTGGTGCTTGGAAGGTTCGGCTAGGTTAATTTCTGCATGTAAGTTTGTTTTTGTCCCGTTTTAATGATTTCTACGTTTTTGAAGTTGTTGTAGCTTAATCTAGCTAGCCCAAGGACTAATTTGAAATTTTTTTAAAAGATTTAAGTTTTTGCATGAAGGAATTAACGTTGTTTATGAAGTTTGATGGTAGAAAATGAATCCTTGTTGTTGGATAAACAACTTTTGTTAAGTGATTTTTGATGAATTTGTCAATTAGGGATTGAATTGTAAAATGTGAAATACTCATGGTGTAATTTGTGAAATAATGAAATGTGTGGGTTGCTATGAGATTGTATTAAATTTTGCTAGGCTTGGGTAGGGATGAAATTGCATGAATTTCATTTTACGAGCTTAAGGACTAAATTGTAAAGAAATCAAAATATTTGGAACAAAAGTGTAATTTTTTAGAAAAGTGAATTTGGATTGAATTGAATAAAATAGTTACTAAATTGGTTGAATTTATTTAATTAGATCAAGATAAACCTCAACCAAATTTAAATCGAGGGAAGGCAAAAGTCATGGATTAGCCAATCGTACTCCTTCGCGATAATGTCGATGTAAGTTCATAATAATTAAAGTATATCATTTGATTTACTTATGTATTTGTAATTTTATAATCAAGTGGTTAATTATTATATAATTATACCCTGATCGCACTTACATGCCCCTGTTGTACTTCAGTACCCCTGATCGCACTTACGTGCCCCTATTGTACTTTGATACCCCTGATCGCACCTATGTGTCCTTATTGTACTTCGGTACCCCTAATCACACTTACGTGCCCCTGTTGTACTTCGGTACCCCTGATCGCACTTTTTTGCCGTCGTTACATTTCGATAACATTAATTAAATTAAATAAAATTTCATACATTTAATGTTAAGTTAATTAAATTGCTATGTACTTATAAGCTTTGTAAGCTTATACATGTTTGTGTGTCATTTTGTAGATTACTTTTGCTGACTGGGGACGGATCGAAACTACAGCTCACACTATCCATCATCGTTAGTAGTTTTTGAACTCTTTTGGGATTGTGGCATGTATATGTGGATATAATTATATATGTATATCTGTCTAGTTCATTTGGTATAAAAGTGAATTACTAAGTTGTGTGTTTGGACACTTTGTTTTCTAGGTTTTACATATGTATCTTTTGACTTGATAAAGTGGTATGAATGCAATCATTTATGAATGGTTTAATGTTGATGAATTTAATTTGTTATGCTAGCTTTTGTATTTGGTTAGGTGTTTGAATAAATAAAGATGAAAGATTAGTTTGAAAATGCATGTTATAAAGGTTATGTGATATGTTTTAAATGTGGATTTGGTATCTTTGTTTCAATGGCATATAAGTCTATTGGTGATAGTAGTGGAATGATATAAATGGTGCCTTTTTGGTGTTTGGTTGTTAGGTAATTTAAATAGCATATGTTGAAGTAAATTTAGTTTAAAAGATAGCAAATATTAATTGGCTAAATTGAGTACATGGTTACATGTTTATATGTTGACATTTGAGGTGCCTATGGGCATATTGGTTGTATGATAATATACCATATGTATATAGCTTGATTTTTCATGATTTTGGTGCCTTGTGATAGCTTGTATATATGTGAAATTTTGGGTGTAGGTACACGCCAAAATGGGTGAGAAAATGGCTTGTAAAATAGCCTATTTTCGCCCACACGGGCAGAAACATGGGTGTGTGTCTCAGCTGTGTGTGACACATGACCGTGTCACTGTAGTTTTCAAAGGGTTCAAGTTAGGCTGTTACACGGCATAGCACACGGGTGTGTGAGGTTACTTAGAAGGGTGTACGGCCTGGCACACAGGTGTGTGGCTTGGCCGTGTGACCCAAGTTAGTGAGTTACACATGCACGGACACGAGCTGGAACATAGGTGTGTGTCCCTATTTCGAATGCCCACACGGCCTGAGACACGGGCATGTCTCTTGGTCGTATGACCACTGCGATGTAGATAATTTTCATTGTTTTCTAAATAATTCTCTGAGTTTCTGATTTAGTCCCGACTTGTTTCTGATTTGTTTTTAAGGCTTCGATGGCTCGTATAAGGGACGATATGTATGAATTGGATTGGTTTTAACATGGTTATTCATATGATTTGTATTCAATTGAAATTATTTTCGTTTGATTTGAAAACTCCGATAATCCATGCCGTCATGCAAATATGCATGAATGCAAAAATTATCATTGCACATAACCACCTTGTACTATCAGTCCATTCAAAGAACAATTTATACATCAGTTCTCAGCAGTCTTCTATGTCTAAAAACTTGTTCAAGTTTAAAAGTTTTTCTTAGAAAAGGTAGTGTAGAGAATCTCAGATTAAAAACAAAATTCCTAAGTGATCATTTGTGCATTTTGGCTATAGCTAGTATCTTCTAATTTACTTAGCTCTTCTTTTATCTAAATTGGTTTTGTTTTTTTTAAGCAATAGTAGGGGCTTAGCTCGTCTAACAATTATTTGACTCGATAATCACAATGGAGCATACACTGAATTATTGGGTACTCAATCATGTCACGATTTGAATGGAATTCACTCATAAAGCTAAGGCTATTAACTTAGAAGATGGATGGAGCAAACAACTACCTCCTTAGCTACTCAGCCAATTACTACAGTGGAGTGCCTTTAATTTTCATTTTTCTTTATTACACACTCTTGCTTAAGCTCACTTTTCTAGCCAACAACACGATGGAGCAAACAAAGTGTTGCTGACCTATTTGGAAATTCTAAGCATTGGAGTGTCTACTGGTAATTCTTTAAGTAATGCTTTGGCAATTTTACTGAGTTTAGCTTCAAGAATCTCTAAATTCATTAAAAGAAACTCACTCTAGTCTAATTATAATTGAGTTTAGGATATCTTATTTTTAGGATTCGATTCTTAAGCAACCTAACCTAAACTAAACTCACCTAATCCACTATCACATGTTCTAGGTTTAATGAAAAATTAAACTCATCATCAAACAAAACAAGTATAAATTGTACTCATCATAGTCTAACCAGTTCTTGGAAGTTACATGGAAAAACAAATTTGGCTATACTAGAATGCCTATACTAAAATGAGCATGCTTACTAAATACATGATGCATCCTAAATGCTCGATACACCCCAAAACCTAAAGGATGCATTGTCCTCAATGTATGAACATCTATGTAACATGAATGCATGAATATATGTATACAGAAATGTCATAGTAAAAAATAAAAATATGAATGCATGAATATATAAGAAGAAGAGAACTCCCCTAACTTAGATGTTGGTGATTGTTTCTTCCTTATCTGGGGATGGATTTGTGTGCACTGTGCTTATAACACAACTTTCTTTTTATTGAATGGAGTGGCACATCCTCCCCTTCTTTATAGGACTCAGTGATCTCATTAATGATGCAATCAATTTCACGATCTTGGGTAGTCATGGCTTCAGGTGGTATGGGTGGAACAATTTCTTTGCCCTTCTCGGTGGCTTTAACGGCAGGTGTGGGTTCATTTTTCTCATCTTCGTTACTCTCAATATTCAGATATTTTGTTTTCTCAGACTCCTCTTCAGTTGCTTTCACTGTGTTAGGAGTAGCTCTCATGTTCGCAGATTCGACCTTGTTAGAGTGGATTTTAACTGGCTCCTCCTCAGTCTTGGAATATGCTAGCAAATTTTTGGGAAATCAAGGAAGTTAGGCATAGGCTTGGTGAATTTCTTCTGCAATGACTATTTTAGAGCCACATATTTATCCCTCACATAGGACCAGTAGCATGCCTGTTGTTTCTGGGCCTTTGTCATCTCTTCAACAAGTTGAAATTATTGAATCTCAAACAGGGACATTCTCTGCTCTAGTTGCTCTAATGATTGCAACACTTATTTTTCAACGGAGCTTTGAGGTGGTAAGGCTTCTGTTGTGGGAAAGTGCTTCGTAGAGGAGGTGGGTGCCTTACTATGCTAAGTTTGTTTTGATGTGTCCACTCCTTGGATTTTGGCAAATATAGCCGTGGACATTCCTCCCTTGTTTGGTTTGATGTCCTCATTGGCATTTAAAGGTACTTGAGTTATTCTACAAAGAGCAGTGATGAGGGAAGGGAAATTGAGGCTGTCGGCATTCTTCTCTGCACATCAATGCACTTCATGGAAAATTACCCGGCCAATGTTGATTTTTTGACCCACAATGATTGAATGCAACAATACCATTAATTCTTTTGATACGGTGGTGTTGTGGGTGGATGGCATTATTTGACTTTTGAGGAAGTGGTACCAAAATTTACCTATGGGTTTAGGGAGGACCTCTCGGTTGTATGGTATTCTTGGTTAGAGATGGTCCATCGAGTGCCTGCAACACACAAATATTTTAATACCTGATTTAAGTCGTCAGTAGTGTTGGTTTCGGTGAATGGAGTATGTTCATCTTGAACATCAGTTAACCCAATTGAGTATTAATGCGGTCTTCATCAAATGGGACTGAGGTTCCACGAACATAGATAAAAGGATTGTCAAGAAAAGTGATGTGTACATAGAACTCGTGAATGACTTTCCTTAAAACATCATCTAGATGTAAGTAGAAAATTTGTCATCCATGCTTCTCAACAATGGAGGAAACTGACTCATCATATCCCTTATAAGGCTCATCTTTGAACAGAAAACCTTGTTCGAAACAAGATGGTCACTTAGAGATGTAGTTTTACTCCATAGTAGCAACACTGTTGAAGGGGGTTTTAGGTTGGGTAGCACCTGCTTGTAAAGATTTAGCACCTTTGGAAGTGGTTTTTACTTTTTCCATTTAAGAATGTTGACAAATCCTTGAGAATGTGGTCTAAGTTAGACGGGAAACTAACACTACTTAAGAGAAGTTAAAGGAATTTGAAAGTGCAAGAGGAGAAGCCAATGAGGTTTAAGAAAAAGCAATGATAAACATAAAGGAACTGTGGAAAATGAACTAGGCATGGGAAGTTAAAGAGAAGTAAATAGGGGTAATGCTGTTGATGGTTTAGAAAAGCTTGCAGAGTAAGTTTTGTGGAATGAAAGAGGAAAAGTAAAAATGTTTTGGAGAGAACCCTAGAATGACCTAGCCCTAAAGCAACATGTTTGGCATTTCCTTCATGGGTTACCTAATTAGCAGAATGGGCCCATCTATCCAAAATCTCTTCCTTGAATCGTTCTTCCTAAAATAACCTTATTTGCCAAGGCATAATTCTCTTTTGAAATGTTGGGGCAAACACCCATTGGTACTACATTTAACAAGCTTGCACCTTCTTTATTTCCCTATAATTCTTGCTAAAGCTATACATTAAAAAAAAAGATAACCAAAAATGAAAATAGTGTTAATTAATTAAAGAGAAAACCTGTAAAAATGAAATTAAAGTAAAGAAACTAAAGAAATTAAAAATATAAAAAATTTTGAGCTCAAACATCTCGAAGGTCAATGGATTCTTTGTCTCGATCCACATGAGCATCCCATTAGTGCTTTAAACATTGACCATTAACTTTAGAAATTACCCCAGTCTTGGTATCTTTGATGTCCACTGTGCCATGAGGATAGGCCTTGATCAAATCAAAAGGTACTAACCATCATGATTTCAACTTACCAAGGAACAGTTTCAGTCTTGAGTTAAATAGCAACACTTGTTGCCCCTATTTAAATTGCCTTGGCATGATCCTCTTTTTGTGTCAATGCTTGGTCTTTTCCTTACAGAGCTTAGCATTCTCATAAGCCAGGTATATGAATTTTTCTACCCTTACCAGGACATCTTCGATTTTACCTTTTGAGTGTGCATATGATCGATCTACCAATTGCAAGGTCATAGTCGTAGGTCTTGCTTCACCAATTTCCAGCTTTTTGAACACAAACATGGGCATAAGATTTATGTTTGTTCCTAAATCACACAAGGCATTTCAAACATATTGGTTACCAAATTGAGCAAGGTATTGTGAAGCTTCATGGGTCCTTCAACTTTGGAGGCAATTTATTTGTTAGTATAGTAATGCACCCTTTAGTAAGTGTGACTGTTTCAAATTCTCCCAATTATCTCTTCCTTGAAAGTATGTCTTTAATAAACTTGACATAGTTGGGCATTTTCTCCAGAGCTTCCACCAAAGGTATATTGATGTGAAGTTGCTTAAAGACATCTAAGAATTGCCTGAATTGTTGGTCTTGTCCGTGATTCTGAAATCGTTGGGGAAATGGTGGGGGTGGGCGAACTTCTGGTTGTAGTGATTGTTTTGCCAGAGCATTGTGTTCAGTAGTGCTATCTAAGTTTTCTTTAGCATCGCCTGGTCCAATGTTCTTTCCCATATGGTCTTGCATTCTCGGTATCACTAGGAGAAGTTCCTTGTGTTCTTGAGTTCAAAGCAATAGCTATCTATCTTACTTGGTTCTTTAAAGCTTGTAAAGATGACGCTTGGCTCTAGATCACAACATCATTCTTGGTCATATACTCCTTCCATAGAGATTCAATATATAAGAAAGAAGATGATGTCTTCCCTTGTTGAGATCGTTATTCAGGCAGTATAGATTGATGGAAACTAGGTGGGACATTCATGGCATTGAGTCTGACAGCTATGTTGGAATTTTCAGCTCATTGATTGTTCCACCTAAAATTAAGTGTTACTTCCAACCAGGGTTACGTGTTGGAATAAGGTTTGTTGTTCATACTGATGTTGCCCATATAGTAGACAGATGTTGGGTTCAAAGGACACTCTTCAAACATGTGATCCTCACCACAGTAAACACGAGATAACCCAACTACTTTCAGCTCTTTCACCTCACTAGGCTTCTGCATGATCTTTATCATGTTGGCTAAAGAAGATACCTAAGCAGTAAGCGATGTAATCGTATCCAGTTCAAATGATCTAGCTACTCTCATACCAGTTCCAGCTCTTGTTGTGGGGTATTGATAATCGTTATTGGTAATTCTCTCCAAAATCTCGTATGCTTCATTATAGGACTTGTCCAATAGAGTCATATTATTTGAGGCGTCAACCACCATCCGTGTATGTGCATTCAAACCATTATATAACATCTCCATTTGCGTCCAATGTTGAAATCCATGCATAGGACATTTCCTAAGCAAATCTTTGAACCTTTCCCATGCTTTATATAGTGTTTTATCCTCTAGTGCCTGAAAGATGTTATGTCATTTCTCAGTTTAGCATTCATATTGGGTGGGTTATATCGCAACAAGAATTTTTAACAGAAATCATTCCATGATTCTACTGTTCCAGATGGCAAAGTGTTGAGCCATGTTTTAGCACGATCTCTTAAAGAATACGGAAACAACTTGAGTTTTAAGGCATCTTCAGGGACACCTTACTGTCTGAAAGAATTGAAGACCTCCAAGAAAAGTATTAAGTGCAATCTAGGATCTTCAGTTGGCAAACCACCAAACTGGCCAATTGATTGAAGCATCTGAAACATTACAGGTTTCAACTCAAAGTGAGGCGGCTTGAATTTGTGGCCTAACTATTCCAGGGTTCAAATCATCTAAGATACGAACTACATGCTCTTGAATTGGCCTATCCCGATCATTAAAAATCTAAGCAATATAAGGATTACCACTGCCAACTCCTAGATTAAGTAGCTCATTCAAACCAGGTTGATTGTTACCACATTGATTCATTGCTCTTTGTTTTCTTCTCCTTTGCAAGCTCCTTTCAATTTCCGGATCTAAGGGATAAAGTTCTTCAACAGGAATGCTTCTAAGATATAACTAGTAACAAACATGTTGTGATCATGAAATAAAAAAATTAACAGCTAAAAATATAACAAAAACTAAAGTTTCCAATCCCCAATCCCTGGCAATGGCGCCAAAAACTTATCGTTGTGAATATGATGTGCAAATTGTGCAAGTATACACGTCGAATCAAGTAATAAAATGATGAGTGAGTATCGTTTCCATGAGAATTGGATTAGTATTCTTTGTCTAAATTATCACAATTGAGTAGAAAAGATAAATGAATCGAATAATATTTTGAGAAATAATAATGCAATTAATACACTAAAAATGAAAGTAATAAAATGTACTATCATAGACTGCAATTGCAACAAATTGAATAAAAGCATTAAGCATTCTAGCAAGATTGGAATATTGATTGTAAAGGTTGGGATTACTAATGAATTAGTTATAACCCAGGAACAATGACATGGCAAAAATATGGTAACTTACTACTCGATTGGGTACTAACATGGTCTACCTCTGTCAAAAGTAAGACATAAAGTTGCTCACTCCTAAGACACTATACATTTATAGGCTAAGAATTAGCAACCATGGCTGAAGCACAATCCTCTAAATCATATAAGTTAAATATCTATTTCTAGAGTTTACACGAGCATTTCACTCAGCGCTAACTTATATTACCCAATTTTGGTCCAAGCAACCTAACTCTGTCAATATTAAGTTACTTTCAGTCTTATCAAGCATTTATCAATACCCTAATAAGCATATAAACAGAAACAAACATTCGATAAAGCAGTAAATTGAATCATATTCATCCATAAACATTCATCAGAGTTAAAACATCATCAAAGTAATTCCCAACTGTGCTAAGTTAGCTTATGACTGGGCTATGCAAATTCAAGTAATTTAATATCATCAACATCCCAAAATAACAGTTTAAATTAGCAGATTTAGAACAAATTACAAAGGAAAAAATCTGGGTTTAGAATACGAATTCCCCCAACTTGACGTCTGATGCGTGTCTTCACCCAAGCTCCCAATAGCTCAAATTACCCTCCTTATCACAAAGAGACCTCTGTCGAAGCTCCGTATTTACAATCAGCCATACCTTCAGCTGTCATAGATGGCAGACCTCTCCTTGGCCATCAATCCCCCATTTTTTCTTTTATACTTGGGTCCTCCTCTAGGGTAAAAGTCGTCAGCCAATGATTGCTTTTTCCCTAATTTTGAGATGGATATTTTCCATTACACGTGCATGGGGGGCAACTACTGAATGCTCTAATTAATGACTGGGTATTTGTCGTTTTCTTCCTTAACATAGCCATGGCAATCTTTCATAATGCCTCAACAAATCTCCATCCTTTGCAATCTTTCTTCCTCAAACTTGTCATTCAACCACCACAAAGTCTTTCCACCAAAAATTAAAAGTATAGAGGCATTAGAGTAATCTCCATCCCAAGTTTTTACATGCAATGCTCGATTAACTAAAAATAATCATGCAATTACCTAAAATGAAACTAATTTTACTTAAGTACAAGTAATTAACTAAGTCTAAAAGTATGAATTATATCTCTTCAAGAGTTATCACTTGAACCTTATCTGGTTCTTGGGTTGGTAATCATAAGTACTTAACAAAACCAATTTGTTCAAAAATTTACAAGTATGTATAGAAAAAATCACCACACTAAAGTCACTAGATCCCAACAAGGCAAAGATCAAAATTAGAAGTCTGAAATAGGGGAAGCATGTTTCGAGGCATGGCCTTCAATGTCTTGAGACACACTATTGAATTTGACAAATCGAGTTTGGATTCGAATCCTAACTCCGTGTTTGACCCGTTTAATCTCGAAACACTTTAAAGAGACTATTTGACATTATTAATTAAATGTGTTTAAGTTTATAAGTAGAAATATCTGGGATTCATTATGTTTGAGTGTTAAGTCACTTAGTGAAATAAATGGTGGTAGTTTGAGTTGCTCTGACAACATAATGTGATGTCTCATATCCGGATCCGATAATTAGTATAGATTTAGGATAAATTCAACTTGGGTCATGTTTGGTATATTTTCAATCTTGACAATTACAACTATGTTTCTATCTTTTTAAAAGTCATCTGTCTAACACCCAAGACAATATATCTCCCTCACTAGACTTGATAGACAACATAATAGTCCCTTAAATCAATTGGTCATTTTTTATTCCTCATATTACGGACCATTTAGAATACCTACTAAAATAAGTCATCATTTCAAATCATAATCCATTCATATGAAGCAACTTAATATTGTTAAACCTTAGGTAATCAATGAACTAATATTTGCTTATATATTTTTCCCTTCATGCAAAAACCATTGAAGACGATAATGCACAAGATAATATTATAACTATGGAGTTTTATTAAACCAATCTATTCGAAAAATTACAAGTATAATGATAAAATAACTTCACTAATGGTATAAAAATCCAACAAAAGGGACATCAACTCAAAAGTTGTATAGATTTGTCATTTCATGCCTTTTGGAACTCCATATGGTTAATTGATTTGAGACAACTCGTGACTTGAACGAATCCCTTGGATGGATTCCCCCAACTGAATCTTTCTTTAAGATAAAATTTGTTGTTGATTATCTATCAGAGGATGGTTCAAGTAGTGACGGTATTCTATGTAATGATCATCGTGGTTTTGTCATTGTTGTCTACATAATGCAAATCCAAAATATTGCAAGCGCTTTTTTTTTCTTTTGTAACGAAGGCATATGCGTTGATCTAAGCACTTCATTTTGCTTTAAAGTTAAGTTTTTATACTATCATTCTAGTGAGAGATTCTCTTAATGTTAATTATGAGATTGTAAAAGTGAGGTATGGATACATGAATGATCAAACCGTTGATCTTCAATGGGAAGAAACTAGTTGGGGGGCTTTTTCATTGTCACTTGAGGCATGTCATTCAAGAAACAAAATTGGTGACACCGGGGACAAAGCCAAAATAATTTTTGGAGGAGGCCGAAATTAAATTAAAATTTTTATGAGAGATAAAATGTAATTTTTTTTCATTGCAAGCTTATAAATTTATAATTTCTAGAAGAATTAAATCATCATTTTATCATTTTAAAGGGCTAAAATTCAATTTTAACATTTTATTGACTTGTAATTTTTCAGATCTTAAAGAGGTTAAAACATAATTTTTCCATTTGAGGGGGGTCAGAGCCCTTACTTGCCCCCTCTAATGCTGCCCCTATGCAACCCATAGGTTGTCAGAGAAGGACTTAGGCCTCGCTCGGGATTGCTTATGAGATCAAAAACTATTTTTTTAACCACATAAACACCGCCAAACACTTGACTTCTAAGATTAATAATGAGGTGGAAATATGTTTTTCAATCTAAATGCATAAAATTGGAATTTAGGTTTTTTAGTTTTTGCCAATTGCATTTTCAAACTCAATTTATTAAAATACCTTTGTTTATATTAACTAGTTAAAATATATTTAAAAATATAGATTAATTTAAATTTTATTTATCACTAAATAACATTTATTATTGTATTTTAATTTTTAAAATATTTTTTGTAGCTTTAAATTTACAAACAATTTATTAATTATTAAATTTTTTTATGTATATTTCATATATAATTATATTAAATTATTTAAATATATTTATTTTTTAATTTTTAATATCATATCTTAAATAGACATTTTAACTTTAATTATAACTTTTTAAAGTAATATCAAATAGTAATTTAAATCACATTTCTTATTGCATTTTGCTACAACACTTTTAAATATATATTTTTTTCAAACCAAATTTTTTAAAACGACTTTTTAACCAATGATAATGCCAAAGTAGCCCTTAGAATACCAGACCAAAGGAGCTCCAGATTTTTTTCAGTGCAAAATAATAACCAGAGGAAAAAAAAAAGCTCTTGAAAAGTGTTTTGTGAATATATCTGAAGTATTATAATTTTGTATTAATATTTCGCGTAAATATAAAAAATAAATCATTTAAAAAACAAAAATCCAAATAAAATAATGTAGGATTGGAAGGGAGGGAGGCAGGCAGGCAAGAATTATACACAGGCCGACACGTGCTAAACTTACTCTCCAGTCTCTAGATTCAACTTCGGTCCCTCTAAATTCATGGAAACCAAATGGCTCTCCTTTTGCCATCTCAGCATTTCACCATTCCACGCCTGAATTTCCTCCTCTAAATTTTCTACTATATTAAGTAACGACATGCCTTTCCCTTCCCCTCTGCTACTCTGCCTCTGTCTCAAAGCTAACTAAACAAACAAACAACTAAAACACTAAATTTGCATGCACCAATGGCTCAGCTACTCTCTCCTGTATATACAGATACTCTTAAAATCCATAACCCATCTTTAAATATGAGCAGAAGAAGCTCATGGAAGGCCTATGCTAAGACTGGAGCTTCTTGGAGCTTGATGGGTCATGGTGGTCAAAGGAGAGGTTGTGGCAGAGTCAAGGTTGCTTCTGGAAATTCTGCATCTACTGATTCTCTTGCCGATGATTATTATGCTGTTCTTGGTCTGGTAATTCTTTTCACATTTCTTCTCACTTGTACTTTTCTATTTTATGATTATTATGTAGTTAGAAGTTAAAAACAGAAAATTGAAGTGTGCAACTATTTGGGTTCTTAATGATGAACTATGGGGCAGAACATTTCTTTAGTCGTGTTTTCTTTTGGTTTTATTTTGAGATTAGTAATTCTTGCTTGTTTCTTTCAAATTTATCGATTTGTTAGGGAGTGAATCTGACTGTTAAAGTGATTTTGTAGAATCATTGCATGGATAAGCAGTAATTGATATTTATAAAAACTTTATGTTTGCAAGTGATGTTGCTTAATGGATATTCATCATAGCCATAGCTACTTGGAATCTATATATTATCATGTCAAGGTAATTTTAATTTGACTTTTGTCGTGATTCAATCTCAGAAATCTAAATTTGTTTGCCATATTTACTTAGCTTCCGGACGCAACACCAGAGGAGATAAAAAAGGCTTATTATAATTGCATGAAGGCTTGTCATCCAGACCTAAGTGGCAATGATCCAGAGACTACAAATTTCTGCATGTTCATCAATGAGGTCTATGGGGTGTGTTCCCATTCAGAATGAACTTTATGTATTATGTAAATGTTTATTTGCCTACTGCTACAATGTAACTATTGCTTTGCAGGTTCTCAGTGACCCCGTACAGCGCACGGTTTATGATGAAATTCATGGCTATGCGTTGACTGCAATGAATCCTTTCATGGATGATTCCGCCCCAAGAGACCATGTATTTGTCGACGAGTTTAGTTGCATAGGTATGAGCTTTGCTTACATTTCTAGGTTTTTCTTTATGATTTAAAAACATATCAGATCAACCAGTTCAACTAGTGCAACCGGAAACTGGTAGATTAGACGGTTCAATCTTATATATTTAACCAGAATTATGACAAGCTAGAAAGAACCAAAAGGAATCAGAAAAATAAAAGTGCAAGAAATTATGTTCAAAGTATTTCAAATAAAATACAATTTATCTTTATCATTTGAACCATCCGGTTGAACTGTTTCAACCAGAAATTTCATTAATACCAGTTCTTTAAGTGATATGGTTTTGAAAACATTGATTTTTTCTGGTTGACATTCATAATTAGTTGTTAATGATTATTAATTTATAACCCAAGTGTCTTAAACCACTCCTCTGATATACAGAATGATAATGATCTCCTTTGAACTTAGAAATTTTGGCATTTCTAAATGCATATTGATTGCACATAAAGAATTGGAGCATGTACAAAATTTCAGCCACATTTGATCAAGGTTATGTCTTGCTTTATTTTTTCTGGACTTTTCATATTCCCTTAGGTACACATGTTTTCAGACATGCCTGTATAGGTATGATCCTGATGATATATAGAAAAACTGATTTAAAAAATGGGTATACATGTATTGGACACTTATACTAACATTCAGTTTGAGTGTAACATAGGTCTTTCTTAACTACAACCTAGTAGAGGTGCCTGTAATTTGAGCAGATTAGCTGTTAGGATACTTTTCTCTAAAAGTTTTTAAAAAGTTTTCATATGGAAACAATAACTGTAGCTAAAGTTACACTACTTGTGATTGGAAGGAAGTACCTACAAAGGCATAACTTCACCGCTACCAGTCTAAGATTCTAAACTGACACCTATAAGATGATTTTTTTTCCTTCACAGGCTGCAAAAATTGTGCCAATGTTGCCTGTGATGTGTTTAGAATTGAAGAAGACTTTGGACGAGCCAGAGTTCATAGTCAGTTTGGGAATCCTGAACTAGTGCAAGAGGCAATAGACAGTTGGTAGGTATTTGCTTCAGGGTATACTAATGTCATTATATCATTCACCTTACTTTAAGTATGCAAAATATAGTCAGCTGGAAACTGCTTTATGCTTCTTATCTCATATGTTTTATCTTCCGGTGATTTCTTTTGCATCTTATCAGCAGTGCCCTGCCACCATTTTCAACTTGCTTAACAATTTATCCAGTTCATTTTTACGATTATCAATCTTATAAGTAGGCTAATAGCCCCCTTGGTAAGAGAAACTTTAGAGTTGTTTGATGTTCATTTATGATCAACTAAGGAAATGGTGTGAAGTCATGTTCCAAAGCTATGATTAACATAAAGTTCAAACCATCAAATTCGATATTACATGGGAATCCTGATGAAGCACATTCATGAGAAAATTTCAGACCTTCGGTTGACTTGTCTGAATTATTACACTGTTTCCATAACTATTAACATATCAGATAAGCAAAGGAAGGAATTCTGGAAAGATGAACTTTTCAACCATGATTTCTTCTTCTGTTTTACTACCTTTTCTTCCTCTTATTGATTACATTAGTTATGTATTCCTGATATAATGGTCAACATTTTCTTGTAGCGATATAAGTAATCTCTGGTTAAATACAATCAATTATTGGAGCAATCAACCGAAACATTTGCGTGAAACTAAAATTTGAATTTTATATTGCTTGTAGTAAAGTTAAAGGGTTTACATGATTTACATGACATGATTGCTGATCAACATTGTCTTGTGTTATTTAGCCCAGTTGATTGCATCCATTGGACTTCTGCGGCACAATTATCATTGCTTGAAGATGAAATGCGCAGGGTAGAAAGAGTTAATGTAAGTAAGAACCAGTCACTCTATGGTTCTTTTCTCCTAAAATAATTAACCTTGATAAACTATGAGCATGTTAGATGGCATATGAATTACCTTAAAAGGATTAACAGATCAAATAATAATTAGACTGATCAACCATGGGTTTAAACACTGACTAACAACATTTTTTACATTGAAATAGTCTTTCGGTGATACAATTCATTAATCTATATGTTCAACCTAGTTGTTTCGGTTGCTAGAAGTTTGAGCCTTTTGAATGGATGACCAGGTTGCATTGATGCTTTCAGGAATGGGATCTGCATCAACAGATGTATTCAGAATGGTAAAACTAACTCTTGACTTATCTACTGACACCATATGCATTTCTGGTTTAACACTTTCTTAGACCATCTAAAAACCTCTAATTCTTTGGCAGGCAAGTTCTCGATGGGAAAAGAGGCAGGCAAAAGTTTTGGTAGGTATCTTTTTATTTCAATATTCTCAAATACATCCATGGGATTTTCTTTTCTATTTTACTTATATGACTTCTAAGCAAATTTAATTTATTTTTCTGTCCTCATAATAGAATAAATGTTTACTTATAATTTAAATGAATGCTTTCCCAACTCAAGGCTTAGTCCAGTTTAGATTTGGTAGTTAGTGTACGCATATTGTATTCTTGTTATTTTCTCGTGTTATGATAGTGTTTAAGGTGTATATTATAACTCGTTAATTAAAATTGGTAGATCTGTATATTTGTGTTATGACCTGATTTTTTTTTCATATCAAGTTCTTTGTTGTGTTTTAGTTATTTTTCATTGTCATATTTAATATTGCCAGGTCTAGTCTAGTCAGTTATTGTAGTTACACCTGTTAAAGATGCATCAATTAGTTGTCTTTTAGTGAATGTCGAATGAACATGGTGTGATCGTCTTGCCCTTGAAGGTATCCTTGTTCTTTCACAAACTACATAAACCTCTCATACCAATCTCTTGGAGATTGTTTGAGACCTTAGGGAGACACTTTTTAGACTCTAGGCCTGTACCTTTCATGAAAGCCTGGATTGGGACCATATAGACCTTTTCTTCAAGTTCTCCATTCAAGAATGCATTCTTCATGTCTTACTGCTGAAGAGGCCAATGCAGCAATGGTCATAAGAACTCTGATTAAATTCCACTTGGCAACTAGAGCCAATGTCTCAATTTAAATCAAAACCATAGAAATTAGGATGAAATTATGAAAACAAGGATAAGACCAAGCCTATACTTACACAACATAACTTTATTAACAACTAAAACTGAGTTCTAATTAATGCATTGTTGTCATCTTGAAGAAAATAGAGACTCTTGATTTTCTAGCATTGCCAATTATCCTCCATGAGACCTTATATTGAAATACACACAAAATTGAGTCAATCTAGCAATGGACACAGGATTGCAAGATAGCTTTGGGGCATGAAGAACATCAAAGAGAGTTTAAAAAAGGGGTTAATTCAACAGTTCCTTTTCATCAATTGCTAAGAACAAACCATCAATAGTTTTTTTGGGGGGGTTTCCCGCACAAGGTAAGTCAAGAAAAAATGGGAATTTCTTGCCATATGGTCACTATCCCCTAAATCTATGATCTAGGAACCTATGCTAGCTAAATTTATAGTCATGAAATGGTACTATACATGTTCGAGCAAAAGAATTAGTGGGATTACATGGATTGGGTTTACTGGTTTGGAGTTGAGATTGGAGAAGCTTATGCAGTAGCTCTAATTGCTCCTTAGTGAGTGGCAGTGTTTCCAGAGAAGCTTGTTGCCCTCATTCCTCATTGGTCATTTGAAAGGCCTAGCTGTCTTCTAGTTGGGCAGTTTTGTATGGATCTTTTAGCAAGTCTTTTAGGTGTGAGAGTACTATTCTTTCTGTAAAAATCACACCACAATATCTTTTTCTTGTCTTCTTAATTTTTAGCAACAAAAATGGCAAGAGTCTGTTCTTTGATTAAGAATTGGATATGATTTTAGTAAAACATTCTCCCTTGTTTCTTCTCACCTAATTCTAGAGAAGGTTTCCCTTCAGTAGTGAATTTTTTCCCAAGAATTCGTAATGGAACTTCATCAAATTCTCAATTTAATCCTGCTAGGAATAGATATACCCTCTCATTTTCTTCCTTTTCCATTGTTTTTACACTACCCACAAGAGACTCCCATTTGGCATTATAGCATTGTTCTTCTTGCCATAGAGAAATAATCTAATTGTAGTAAAGAGTAGCCTCTCCCTCTTCTGCCTAGCTTTCCACAATTTGATTTTTAATTAAAAATCTGAGAAGCATTTTCTACATTAAAGTAAGTTTCTCCAACAGCCTCCTAAACATCCCTAGTAGTGGGTAGAAATAAATACGGTTACCTGTGGCCAGTTTCATGGAGTTTAGCAGCCAAATGATTACCTACGAGTTTTTCGACCTCCAAGCATTCATGTTCAGGTCTTCAATTGTTTGCTTTCTTGTTTCTCAGTTAAGTGCCCAAGTTTCCCTAAGCCGTTGATCACCAGCCACACAGATTGTGCCCATTCTAGATGACTTTTTCCATTTAGCCTATGAGAAATGAGCTGGAAGGAAAATTGAGAGTAATCATCACCTTGGCTCATGGTTGTGTTGACCTGAATTTCACTAGCAAAACTTTCTGCTTCTATTGAAGCTGCTGGGTGTTGTTGCCAAGTAAATATCGTCTTAGCCATGAACAACTCAAGAATAAATTTTTGGATCTGATGTCTTGTCAGTTTTGGTATTGAAAATGTTGTATTTTGTTCTTCTGTAGAGGTACAAACTTATAGAAAATAAAACTCAGCAAATTAGGCAACTAATCCCTTAATTATAGGCGATGGGATCCAAGAATCAAGGGATGATTTCAGTCTAATCTACTTCCCTAAAAAACTTAAACAACCTAGTAAATCCAATATGATCACAATTGATCATATAATTGGATCCTTACAAATCAACCAAAAGGCTTTGCCGGAAAATATTTCTAAACCCTCGCCAAAATCTATATCTATATCTTTACGTAGTACTTGTATGTTCAACGTCACCAAGCTATGTTACTTGGACTCCTCATTTTTCTTATAGTATTTATATTTGACATCTTTCTTCAAAAAGTATTGGGACATAAATATGGCATATGAAATTCCAAATATATGAAAACACATAAAAAATTAAAGATACCCATACCTAGCTTGTATTCCTTTCGGAATCTAGGTAACGTATAATGACTTAGAGCTCATCTCCTTTTGCTGGTGCTGTTAAACCACTTGAAGAACACCCAACAAAACCTCAAATACTTGAATGAGCATTTCATAAATACTTCCATATTAGATGACTAAATATATTTAGTAGTTGCTGCACTTGTTAGAGGGAAGGGCTTTCTTTAAAAGACTCTGCTTCAGTGCAGATGCTATATGTATAAAGTCATATGTGAATGTAAGTCTAAAAACACAGGGAGTTAAACTTTTCTTTCTTATTCTACTTTTATCAGGAACAAGCTAAAGTAAGGATGATGCAGCAGAAAGATGCTGGTAAAACGGACTCATACTGGACCAACCTTTGGGGCAAGCCAAAACAATACAAGAAGTCAGGTATTGAGGATTTTGATAATTGCGAATGTGTTGTTTTTTCCTGTCTTTTCCTATAAGCATTAGTTGCCTTTAGCTGCAAGATAAGAACATCCCTCCCTTCCATAAGAGTAAGACCAAGCTTTTTTTCTTTTCCAGTGGCTTTAACTTAAGATTTATTTATTTTTATGTATATATGTCCTATCAATGTGTTCTTACTTTAGACCAAATAAAAGGCCATTGCCTTGGAAGCTTATAGGATTATAGAAATTATGGGGGTTACTAAATTAAACTCTAAGGAGGTAAATATGAGACGGCATTTTATGTTTTCTTGGCTATGGACACGGAAATGATGTCACAAATAAATAATATGTTTGACATAGGTACTTCAAATCTTTTAAAGGCTTTTTTTTTTTTGGAGATCAAATATTTGTAGAGCATGAAGGTTGAACATGAAAACACTTTAAAAGAAAAAAAAAAGTGAGGTGTTCGAATAACATAGATTTTCAATTCCCTTTAAACGGTTCTCCAAACCAATAAAGATTGTACCAATACCTTATCCAAATTCTTTACATTCTATCTTAGTTACCATTATTTTATCTAGATTTTAGGTGAGTATCGAATATGAATATGCAAGTATACTCAATTTTCTTTGTTATTTTATATTCTTCAAGATCATATCCTATAGTTATGTCCAAATAAGTATCAAATACATACCTTTTAAGAAAATGAATATAAGAGTTCAGGTTACATAATATATGATATGTTGGAACTCTGCTTAGGGCTAAAGATCTAATTGAAGGTGAAATGTTATTGCAGAGGAGGAAGTCAAAGAGAGAGCAAAAAGGGCTGCCGTAGCTGCGAGAAGATGGAGGGAATATTCAAGGAGGGGTGTGGATAAGGCTCCCACCGTTAAACTACCAGATCCACTCTCCAACTCCAGCAAACACAATTAATTTATTTACTTTGCATGATTCAATGCAGGAGGTGGTTTCCATTCAATATGTCTCAACATGTACAACAACAATAATCCATCAACTATGTATATAAACATTATTGAATCACATTACTAAGAAACTAATAAATAGGAAAATAATGCGGTGTATAAGACGATTTGTAAGCTTGCACTTTGTTCTAATATTTCTAATTTTATTACATATATATTAAGTTTTCAGATTCTTTTTCAATTGAAATTTATAAAAACAAAAAGAAAGAGAGATCACTGAATCACCGATCACGTAAGGATTCATTTAGAACAAATTGGAAACACACTGTTATGGAACAAAATAGAAAGCCAGAAGAAAAGCAGAAAAAGAAAGGAGGACAGAAATAGAAGCAGAGAATTCAGAAGAAAATAGAAAAAATAGATAGACAGAATAGCAAGTAGGAAAAATAGAGAGACAGAATAGCAAGGAGGAGGAGAAAGGAAGAAGGGAGACGAAGGGCCAATTCTTCATTGTTTTTGAAAAGTGTTGTGAAAAAGTGCTTTTAAGAAGTATTTTTGAAAAGTTTGGTTTAAAATTCGAATGTTTAGTATTGCTGTCAAAAAATACTTTTGAGAAATAAAATGTCCATTTTAGACATGTTATCATCAAGTAACAAATATGCATTTAAATAATATTTAAATTAGTTAATATTATTATATTTTAGTAAGAATATAAAAAAATTATTATAACTTGTTGTTAATATTTTAATATATGAAATATAAATTTTAAATATTTTTAAGCAATCAATATTAATTATTTATAAAATTTAATTAGAATATATAAACTATATTTTAAATATTTAAACATAACCATTAAATATTTGTAATTAGTATTTTAAATAATATTTTTTATTTTTAATTAATGATTTTAACACATTTGTAATTAAGCACCAATAAAAAAAGGAAAATATTATGTTATTAGAGGGGTGAAAAAGTAATTAAGCACCAAAAGTGCTTTTGGAAGAGGAAAAGCTAAAATTTTTAGCTTCTCCTTTTCAAAAGTGATTTTCAAAAGCACTTTTGAAAAACTAAAAATTTCAGCCAAAAGCAGCTTGTTCTGCACAACTTTTCTTCCAAAAGTGCTTTCGGAGTCAAAAATACTTTTTTTTAAAACAATGAAGAACTGGCACTTAATTCATCAAAAATGTATAATCATTGTGCATAAACATTCTGCCCTTTTAACCAGCCAAAGGGACTTGAGAAACGACTAGGTAGTTACAACAGCTGATATAAAGCCCAAACGCACCGTTTAATTTAATTCAATAGTCACTGTTTAACTAAAATGCTTCGTTTTGACTAACTAATCTGCCCACCCTTAACAGTTAATTATAGCAGCAGAAATTGAAAGAAACTAGACGTGCAATTCCTCCTATAACAATTACTCCCTCCCAGAAAAGATGCTTGTCCTCAAGGATCGAAGTGAGGAAATGGCTACGCAGCTGCTGGAATGGCTCCCCAGTGGTGTCTTTTGACCTAAAGCTTGTCCAAAAAGAAGTCGGAATAGTTAGCAACCCAGAAGAAAGCAACAGTCATGAAAGCAAGGTAGGTATCGAGGACAATTTCGGTGGTAAATATCTCTTTGAGCTTCCATGAGTCGGGCATAGAAGATGACTTAACCTTGTCTTTGGAAATGGTCATAATGGTTCCATCGTTTAGTATGGCAATGGTCAAAACCATGAAAGGAGAGAAATCGAACTTCCAAATAAGAGAAAGGGCCTGAGTGTTAACAATGTCCTCATATCCAATATTGATATCAGATACAAGAACATGAGACACTGCAACAAACTGCTCATCGGGTGACAGCGGCATTGAATGTGTTAGTATTTTTTCAGAAAAAAAACTTATGAAAGGAGAAAAACTGGACTACTACTTTGTTCAGCAACTTTTTGCAATTTAAATAAAAAACAACCCACTAACAACATGATCCTAAGCTTAAGCCATGAACATAACATAAACAAAATGCCTGAAAAATATCAACTACTTGAAACACAACTAGACAACTTTAACATCCACATTAGCAGCCCTAAACAACGTCATCTAACACTCATCCTTTCTTTAGGAGTTGCAAACACCAAGTGTTGTCCTCAAAACTTTAAATTTCCTTACTGGCAATGGCTTGGTGAAGACATCTGCAACCTACTCCTCTGTTCTGCAATGAATTAGCATAACATTACCTTCTTTCTGTACTTCTTTCAAGAAGAAAAGTTTAATGTTTAAATGCTTAGTCTTCCCATAACACTGGATTGTGAGAAATTGCAATGGCAGCTTCGTTATCAACTAAAATCTTTGTGCTCTCCTGCTCCAAGTTAAGATCACTTAATACTTTTCTCAGCCACAAAGCTTGATTAACAGTGGCTGTTGCAGCAACAAATTCTGCTTCAGCAGTATATTAAGCCACAATTTCTTACTTTTTCAAGCTCCATGAGAAAACACCAGATCCAAGAGTAAAACAGTAGCCTAAGGTACTCCTCATATCATCAATAGAACCTCCCCAGTCACTGTCAGAGAAGCCAACCAGTTTGAACTCTTTTCTTCTTGTGAATTTAACATCAAAATCACTTGTGTCTTTGACATACCGAATCACTCTCTTAGCAGTCCTGAGATGTAATTCACTTGCACAGTGCATAAACCTAGACAAGATACTTACAACATTTAAAATATCAGGACGTGTTGCTATAAGATATATCAAACAACCAATCAAACTTCTAAAATATCCCTCATCAGCTTTATCAACTCCATCTTCCTTACACAACTTCTCCTTTTGATTCATAAGAGTGTTTACTTCCTTGCATTCTTCAAGCTTAAACTTCTTCAAAATTTCCTTGGCATATTTCTTCTGGCAGATGAAGACTTCATGCTTAGCCTGCTTAATTTCCATTCCAAGGAAGAAAGTCATCAACTTGAGATCTGTCATCTCAAAAACTTTCATCATTTCTTGTTTGAAATCTTCAACCAACCGTGCATTGTTTCCTAACAATAAAAGATCATCAACATAAAAAGAGACTATCAAAATATCATTACTTTGCTGTTTGACATAAAAAGTGGCCTCAAACAAGCTTTTTCAAAGCCTAAGCTCAGCAAATGATCATCTATCTTGCTGTACCAAGCTCTTGGAGCTTGTTTCAACCCAAAAAAAGCCTTCTTGAGAAGAAACACCTTGTCCTCCTCTTTTTTCTTTATAAAACCTTCAGGCTACTAAACATAAATTTCTTCTTGCAAAATGCCATTTAAAAATGTTGACTTTACATCAAGCTGATACACTCTCCAATTCATTTGAGCAGCTATAGCAAGCAAAAGCCTTATGGTGTCCAAACGAGCAACTGGTGCGAAGGTGTCAGAGTAGTCCATGCCAAAAACTTGAGCATAGCCTTTCACCACAAGTCTTGCTTTATACTTGTTGATTGAACCATTAACATTAAGCTTGGTTCTGTACGCCCACTTAACTTCAATCACTTTCCTATTTTGGGGTCGATCAACCAACTCCCATATTTTGTTTTTCTCAATCATGGACAACTCCTCCTTCATTGCAGCCATCCAATTTTTTCTTTCATTACTGTTTCAAAATTTGTAGGTTCACACACAGCTATGTTGCACCTTGCATAAATGTCAGTGAGTAATCTAGTACTGTAACTGCCCGTTTTTAGTGAAATCGAAATAGTGGTTTCGGGACCACAAATCTGAAGTTAAAAAAATTATTTTATTATTATCTTATTGCCTACTACATGATAGAAGTACCGTATAAAAATTTCGTTAAAATAAATTTTATCATTTACATGCTCAATTTGATAAAAAGGACTAAATCACGTAAAGTGCAAAAGTTGAGTTCTAGTAGCTAAAAGTATTAAATAGATATAGAACCTTAAAGTATGAGTCCTTAAATGGTAACTAGACCACAAATCTGAAGTTAAAAAAATTACTTTATTATTATTTTATTGCCTACAACATGATAGAAGTACCGTATAAAAATTTCGTTCAAAAATTTTACCGTTTACATGGTCAATTTGATAAAAAAGACTAAATCATGTAAAGTGCAAAAGTTGAGTTCTAGTAGTTAAAAGTATTAAATAGATATAGAACCTTAAAGTATGAGTCCTTAAATGATAATTAGACCATAAATAAGATAGTGGAATATGATGGCTTGGCATTTTGTGTAATTATTAATGTTTTTAAAAGTTAATTATGTAAATTGCTAAAAAATGACAAAATAAAATAAAACAACAATTAGGTTATCATCTTTCACATTTCTTTCAACCAAAAATCAAAGAAAAAGAAAGCCATGAAAGCTTCACATTTGGTCATCCTTGTTTGCTTGATTAGGTATGCATTTTTGTCCCGTTTTTAATGATTTCTATGTTTTCGGAATCATTGTAGCTTAATCTAGCTAAGCCCGGGGACTAATTTGTGAAACTGTCAAGATATTAGGGTTTTTCCATTGTTGAATATACAAGAGTTTTGATGTTTGATGATAGAAAATGGATAGTTGCTGTTAGATAAACAACTTTTGTACAGAGATTTTTTATGAAATTGTCAATTAGGGATTAAATTGAAAAATAAAAAATTTTACATGGTGAAATTGTGAAATAAATGAAATATATGACATGCTAGGGACTAATTGATATTCGGCCATAGTGGGTTGTGGTGGAATTTCATGAATTTCCATTTTTATGAGCAAGGGACTAAATTGCAAAGAAACTAAAATTATAGGGGTAAAATAGTAATTTTCAAAAGTATGATTTTGGGCTAAATTGATTGAATTATATGTTAAATTGTGTTAAATTTATCCGTATAGATCAAGATAGACCTCGTATGGCTTTAGACCGGGGCAAAGATAAAGTCTCAAATTAGTCGCCTCCGTATCTATATTTACTCGTCGAGGTAGTTTGTGTAATTTAATCGTATTTATATGTTTTAAATTGAATTATACATGTGTTATGAAATGTTATATATATACATATATCGATAGTATATGAAACGACGTACAATGATTACCGAGCCCCGTTTGAACTTTAGGAATTCGTAGGATACAAATGACATGTTATTAGGGCTTACATGATTCAGGTAGTGGTTCTGAAAATCCTACTGATGGCTGAGGTCCTGCATGTGTTGCGGATACTCCACAGCTCATGTGAACAGCATTGTGTAGCTACCTTCCGACCCAGAGCTTATGAGAGCACACTGATTTACAGCTTGAGTGAGCATACTGATTCACAGCTCGTATGAGCATACATGTACAGGATTTGACAGATTACAATTATATGATTTAGCACACTATGTATGTGTAATAGCCTGATTTAGGGCTTAGTCAAAATAGTGGTTTCGAGACCATAAATTCGAAGAGGAAAAAATTATTTTTACTATATTTTATGGTCTACAATTTCACGAAAAGATTTCGTGAAAAGTTCGTTCAAAAATTTTGATGTTTGGGCACTCAATTTAGTCAAAAGGACTAAATTGTAAAAAGTGAAAAAGTTGAGTTTTATTTGTTAAAGGTATTTAATTGTTATGGAATTATAAATTAGGGGTCCTTATGTGGTAATTAGACCATTAGTTAATGATAGAAAAAAATGGACAAGAAATAAGTGAAATAAGATTTTTTTAAGTAAGGACATTTTGGTCATTTAGTAAATAAATATAATTAAAATGGGAAAAAGATGTAAAAAATGGGGTTATCATATTTGCTTGCTGCTGAAACTTGAAGGACTTCATAGCTAGGGTTTTGGCCACTTTCAAGCTTGATTATCAAGAAAGACGTGGAAATAACCTCGATAAGGGAAAGGAAAAGATTGTAGATTGAATTGCAAAATTCCTATATTTTGCACCAATGTAAGTAATATGTAATTAATACATTGTTTATAACTATTTCTAATATTTTGTTATAATATATGAGAAATGGTGGAATATGAAATAACTATATAACAATTAGAAATTTAGAATTTATAGTTGAATCGATTAAAATCTGCTTGAATGGTGGATATATCATTGACAAGTAATAGGTGAAGTAGTTGAATTGAATTATTAAAATTGTTACGGGATTGGACTGAAATATTGAAATTGTGATTTGTGTACGGATAAATTGTAAATCCTTGAAAAGTAAGAATCTCTGTGGGACTGTCGGAATAAGAAAGGCTTGAATAAAGTTCCTATAAACAAGTGTGTAGAAATTAAGTTATTGGTTGAATGAGATATGGAATTAAAGCTTAATGAGTCTAATTTCATATAAAAGAAGCAGATCAAGCAAAAAAGTTGTATATTTTGAGATATTTTAATTTCAGTGAGGCAGGGTCGGATTGATTTTGGAATCCCCTATTCTCAGTTTGAAAAATCATTAAAAATTTAATAAAAATAATTATGAGATATAATTTATATTCTTATAATCCTTAATGAGTCTTTTTTCAAAAGAAACAAACAAAAATATCATCAAAATTCTGTACAGTGAGATAATTCACTTTTAGTGAGGAGAGGTCAGAGATGTTGAGCAGTGAAATAAGGGTGACTTAAAAGAATAAACTGTACTAATTGGCCATGTAAAAAATTCTGAATTTTTTATGATAAGATGGTATATGAGTCTAGTTTTAGGTAAAATTTATAGAACTTAATTTGGAGTTCCGTAGCTCCGGATGAAAATAATTTAGTGACCGCGACACAGAAAAATAGTTTGCTGGAATTTGAATAAATATCAAATTTATGGTTGATTAAAATTATGTTATCTATGGAAACATGTTTTAAATTTGTTTATCAATTACATACGTACTTACTAAGCTATATGCTTACTTCTCTTTCTTTTTTCTTGTTTTATAGTGTTATAAATCATCTCAGAATTCGGACAGAGTCGGGGATCATCCACACTATCTACATCTTTTGGTATTTTGAAACCAATATTTCTGAATTATGGCATGTATAGAAGACTTAATGTTAATGTGATGTATATATACTAATTACTACTTAGCTTAAGATGTTAATGTATATTAATTGATAGGTTGTTTTTTTAAAAATGCTAGCGAGGTTACTTTGAATGTCGTGAATGATTTAATTATGTTTAAGTATGTAGCTGTATTAGTTGAAATATTGTATTGGTTTGAGATTGCGTTTTGAAAATTTGTAGGAGGGATTGGACATTTGTAAAAGGGTTTATGTCAAAAATTTTATATAAAAAAACTCTGATTGTATGAAAATATGTATTTTATGTTTGATAATACTTTTTACCTTGTTTTGGCGATGAACACGGGTAAGAGGTGTTAAATTTTAGTGGTATCAGAGCTACGGTTTAGCCGGATCTCAAACTAACAAAATATGTGTGAAAGTCTATCTATACATGCCATAAATATATTGTAATAGTGTGATGATTCTGACAATTTAAAAATTGTGTTTTTATATAGTAAATGGATCCCGACCGAGCTGTAGCGGATGATGTAGAAACCAATGCGCCAGCTCCCGCGCAAGGGACCGCGCCTGAGGAAAGTAGACATGGAACTGAAACACATAGTCAGGATGAGGCTCGAGAAGCCTTCCTTCATATGATGAATAATTGGTACACAGAGTTTATTCGAGCAAATTCGAATGTTCAACCTCCTTCACCCCTCCTATTCCTCAACCGATTCTTGTAGCTTCACAAGATGATGAATTAGTAAAACCGAGAAAACCCCCAGTTGATAAAATCTAAAAACAAGGGGCGAAAGGTTTCAGGGCTAACATAGATGATGATCCCGAGAAGGCAGAATTTTCGCTTGAAAATTCTATTCAGGTATTTGATGAATTATCATGTACTCTTGAAGAATGTTTAAAATGTGTCATATCTTTACTAAAAGATTCAGCATATCGTTGGTGGAAAACATTAGTATTTATGGTTCCGAAAGAAAGGGTTACATGGGATTTCTTCCAAGAGGAATTCAGAAAGAAATACATAAGTCAAAGGTTCATCGATAAAAAACGTAAGGAATTTCTCGAATTAAAGCAGGGCTGAATGTCTGTGGTAGAATATGAAAGAGAGTTTGCTAGACTTAGTAAATATGCTCAAGAGTGTGTGCCCACATAAGCTATTATGAATAAAAGGTTTGAAGACGGGTTAAATGAAGATATCAGAATGTTTGTTGGGATGTTGGAACTGAATGAATTTGTGGTACTGGTTGATCGAGCTTGCAAGGCTGAAGAATTGAATAAAGAAAAGAGAAAAGTTGTGATGGAGGCTCGGGATGCAAGAAAAAGACCAATGAGTAAGTCATTCCAAACTCAGTCAAAGAAGTTCAAAGAAGTGAATTCTCGATCGACTGCTTCAACTAGGTATTCTTACCGAGATCGTGGGAGATCATATTCGAATTCGAAAGCTCAAGCTACTTCAATAGTAAGTGTGGGTAGTGTGAAGTCTAATAAACCTGAGTGTCAACATTGTGGAAGGCAACATCCTGGTGAGTGTTGGTTAATTAGCTGAGCTTGTTTCAAGTGTGGTTCTCGACAACACTACATTAAAGATTGCCCTGAGAAAGTTGAAGAAGAAAATTTTCAGAATGTTAGATCGGGTGATACTGTTAGCAGAGCTAGACCCTTGAGAAATACCAGAAACAGAGCTAGCAGTAAAAGTGAAATGAGAGATATAGCTGTGAGACCAGAAACTAGAACACCTGCTAGAGCTTATGCTATATGTACTCGGGAGGATGCATCATCTCCCGATGTGATTACTAGTACATTTTCTCTTTATGACACTAATGTTATTGCATTGATTGATCCCAGGCCTACTCATTCTTATGTTTGTGTGAATTTAGTATATAATAAGAATTTTCCTGTTGAATTTACTGAATTCGTGATTAAAGTGTCAAACCCTTTAGGCAAATATGTGTTAGTCGATAAGGTTTTCAAGAATTTCCCATTAATGATTCAAGGTCATTGTTTTCTGGAAAATTTGATGTTGTTACCATTTGACGAGTTTGATGTTATTTTGGGGATGGATTGGTTGACTTTGCATGATGTCAAGGTGAATTGTAGATAGAAAATTCTTAAATTGAAATGTGAAACTGGTGAAATTCTTCAGGTTGAAACAGATGAATCAAATAAATTGCCTATGGTGATTTCGCACATGTCTACCCAAAAATATTTGAGAAAAGGGTGTGAAGCTTATCTTGCTTATGTGTTAAACACTGAGATGACTGAGTCGAAGCTTGAATCAGTACCAGTAGTTTGTGAATTTCCGGATGTGTTTCCAGAGGAATTGCCTGGATTACCTCAAATTAGAGAAGTTGAGTTTGCTATTGATTTGTTACCTGGGACTGCACCGATCTCTATTGCTCCGTATAGAATGGCTCCAACCAAATTAAAAGAACTAAAATCTCAGTTTCAAGAGTTGACAGATAAGGGATTTGTGAGACCGAGTTTTTCGCCCTAGGGTGCTCCTGTATTATTTGTGAAAAAGAAAGATGGTTCTATGAGACTTTGTATTGACTATCGTCACCTCAACAAAGTAACTATAAAGAACAAGTATCCGTTGCCAAGAATTGATGACTTGTTCGACCAGTTAAAGGGAGCAACAGTGCTTTTAAAGATTGATTTGAGATCAGGTTACTATCAATTGGGAGTTAAAGAGTCAGATGTGCCAAAAACTTCTTTCAAAATGAGATATGGACATTACGAATTTCTAGTGATGCCTTTTGGTTTAACTAACGCTTCGGCTATTTTTATAGACTTGATGAACCGAATTTTTTGACCGTATTTGGATAAGTTTGTAGTGGTGTTCATAGATGATATTTTAATCTATTCTCGGGATGAATCCGAGAACGCTGAGCATTTGAGAACTGTGTTGCAGATTTTGAGAGAGAAGAAGTTATTTGCTAAATTTAGTAAAAGTGAGTTTTGGCTTCATGAAGTCAGATTTTTGGGACACATAGTTTCAAGTGATGGTATTCAGGTTGATCCGAGTAAAATTTCAACAATTGTTAATTGGGAGCCGCCAAAGAATGTATCCGAGGTTAGAAGTTTTCTGGGCTTAGCTAGGTATTATAGACGTTCTGTTAAAGGATTCTCAATGATTGCTTCTACTATGACTAAGTTATTGCAAAAGAATGTCAAATTTGAATGGACTGATAAATGTCAACAAAGTTTTGAGAAATTGAAGGCGTTATTGACTGAAGCGCCGGTGTTGGTGCAACCTGAGACAGGGGAAGAGTTTATAATTTACAGTGATGCATCGTTGAATGGTCTTGGATGTGTGCTAATGCAAGAAGGTAGAGTAATAGCTTATGTTTCGAGGCAGCTGAAACCACATGAGAAGAATTATCCGACGCATGACTTGAAATTAGCTGCTATCGTTTTTGCTTTAAAAATTTGGCGTCATTATTTGTATAGTAAGAAATGCCGAATCTTTACTGATCATAAAAGTTTAAAGTATCTGATGAATCAAAAGGATTTGAATTTGCGGCAACGAAGATGGCTTGAATTAATAAAAGATTATGAGTTAGTTATTGATTACCACCCAGGAAAGGCAAATGTAGTCGTTGATGCTTTGAGTAGAAAATCTTTGTTTGCTTTGAGAACCATGGATACGAGTTTAGCTTTGTCTGAGGATGGTTCAATTTTGGCTGAGTTGAAAGCTAGACCATTATTTTTGCAGCAAATTAGTGAAGCTCAGAAGAATGATAGTGAATTACAAGTCAAGAGATCTCAGGATGAATCAGGTTGTGATTCAGATTTTCGAATTAGATCAGATGATTGTCTAATGTTCCGAGATAGGATATGTGTACCGAAAGATGATGAGTTGATTCGGACAATTTTACATGAGGTACACAATGGTAGTTTATCAGTTCACCCAGGTAGTACGAAAATTTAGAATGATTTGAAGAAATTGTATTGGTGGCCGGGCATGAAAAAGGATATTTCTGAATTTGTATCAAAGTGTTTGATTTGTCAACAAGTAAAAGCTGAACATCAAGTACCTTCGGGTCTACTTCAACCATTAATGATTCTTGAGTGGAAATGGGACAGAATCACGATGAATTTTGTGACGGGTTTGCCTCTGACTACTAGGAAGAAAGATGCTATTTGGGTAATCGTTGATAGATGGATGAAATCAGCCCATTTTATACCGGTACGTATTGATTACTCACTTGACAAGTTGGTGGAGTTATATGTTGCTAAAATTGTGAGGTTGCACGTGGTGCCTAAGTCCATTATTTCGGATAGAGATCTGAGGTTTACTTCGAGGTTTTGGAAAAAGTTGCAAGAAGCCTTGGGTACAAAATTGAACTTTAGTACTGCATTCCATCTGCAAACTGACGGACAATCTGAAAGAGTAATTCAAGTTCTTGAAGACATGCTCCGATGTTGTATCTTAGAATTTGAAGGCAGTTGGGAGAAATATCTACCATTGGTTGAATTTGCCTACAATAATAGCTATCAGTCGAGTATACAAATAGCACCGTATGAAGCATTATATGGACGTAAGTGTAGAACCCCTTTGTATTGGACTGAGCTCAGTGAGAAACAGATTCACGGGGTTGACTTGATGAAAGAAACTGAAGAAAAAGTGAAAGTAATCCGTGATTGTTTGAAAGCTGCTTCAGACCGAAAAAAGTCATATGCAGATTTAAAGAGAAAAGAAATTGAGTTTCAAGTGGACGATAAAGTATTTTTGAAAGTATCTCCGTGGAAGAAGATTTTGAGATTTGGCCGTAAGGTAAATTGAGTTCATGTTTTATTGGGCCGTATGAAGTTATTGAAAGGATTGGACCCCTGGCTTATCGGTTAGCTTTGCCAGCAGAGTCGGAAAGGATACATAATGTATTTCATGTGTCAATGTTACGACGATATCGTTCTGATCCTTCACATATAATTTCTCCGACAGAAATTGAAATTCGATAAGATTTGACTTTTGAGGAGGAACCGATAAAGATTCTGGCTCTGGAAGTCAAATAGTTGAGGAATAAAAATATAGCTTTAGTGAAAGTGTTGTGGCAAAAACATGGAATGGAAGAAGCTACATGGGAACTGGAGGAAGTTATGAGAAAAAATATCCAAACCTCTTTTCCGGTAAGATTTTCGAGGACGAAAATCTCTAAAGGGGGAGAGTTGTAACAGCCCGATTTAGGGCTTAGTCGGAATAGTGGTTTCGAGACCATAAATCCGAAGAGGAAAAATTTATTTTTATTATATTTTTATGGTCTACAATTTCATGGAAAGATTTCGTGAAAATTTCGTTCAAAAATTTTGACGTTTGGGCACTCAATTAGTCAAAAGGACTGAAATTATTAAATTTGTTAAATTTGTTATGGGATTGGACTGAAATATTGAAATTGTGATTTGTGTACGGATAAATTGTAAATCCTTGAAAATTAAAAATCTCTGTGGGACTTTCGGAATAAGAAAAGCTTGAATAAAGTGCTTATAAACACGTGTGTAGTATTAAGTGCAGGCTACTACGTGTATCGATAGATAATGGTCACATGTGTAGTACTATGTGCAGGCTACTATGTGTACCGAAAGGTTTTGGTCACGTGTGTAGTACTATGTGCAGGCTACTATGTGAACCGGAAAGTTTGATCACGTGTGTAGTACTATGTGAAGGCTACTACGTGTATCGAATGATAATAATTACACGGGTGGTACTATGTGCAAACCACCGAAGATTCGCTATTATACCGACGTGTTCAACCGGATATGAGTATTGATAAAAAAATGTGAGCATGTGATTGAAGTGTGTTAATTTGCTAAAGAGTAACTGGAGTAATGAAGTTTCGTACTGTGCTTACAAAATAAATTGTTGTAATGTTATGTAAATGAGTGAAATTGAAACAGAACAAATTCGAATAGTGGAAGTGATGTTAGTTTGAAAAATCACCAAAAATTGTAGAAATTGAGTTATTGGTAGAATGAGATATGGAATTAAATCTTAATGAGTCTACTTTCATATAAAAGAATCAGATCAAGCAAAAGAGTTGTATATTTTGAGATATTTGAATTTCAGTGAGGCAGGGTCAGATTGATTTCGAAACCCCCTATTCTGACTTGGAAAAATTATTAAAAATTGTAAAAAATAATAATAATGAGATATAATTTATATGCTTAGAATCCATAATGAGTCTATTTTCAAAAGAAATAAATTAAAATATCATCCAAATTCTGTACAGTGAGATAATTCACTTTTAGTGAAGAGAGGTCAGAGATGTTGAGCAGTGAAACATGGGCGACTTAAAAGAAAAAACTATACTTGGACAAGTAAAAAATTCTGAAAATTTTATTATAAGACGGTATATGAGTCTAGTTTTAGGGAAAATTTATGGAACTTAATTTTGAGTTCCGTAGCTTTAGATAAAAATAATTTAGTGACTGGGACGTAGAAAAATAGTTTGCTGGAATTTGAATAAATATCAAATTTATGGTTGATTAAAATTTTGTTATCTGTGGAAACATGTTTTAAATTTTTTTATCAATTACATACGTACTTACTAAGTTATATGCTTACTTCTCTTTCTTTTTTCATGTTTTATAGTGTTACAAATCATCTCGGAATTCGGACAGAGTCGGGGATCATCCTTACTATCTACATCTTTTTGTATTTTGAAACCAATATTTCTGAATTATGGCATGTATAGAAGACTTAATGTTAATGTGATGTATATATATAGTAATTACTACTTGGCTTAAGATGTTAATGTATATTAATTGATAGGTTGCTTTTTTTAAAATGCTAGCGAGGTTACCTTGAATGTCGTGAATAATTTAATTATGTTTAAGTATATAGCTGTATTAGTTGAAATATTGAATTGGTTTGAGATTACGTTTTGAAAATTTATAGGAGGGATTAGACATTTCTAAAAAGGATTATGTCAAAAATTTTATAAAAAAAACTCCGATTGTATGAAAATATGTATTTTATGTTTGATAATACTTTTTACCCTGTTTCGGCGATGAACACGGGTAAGAGGTGTTACAGTGTGAGCTATCCTGGGTATCCAACGATATTCTAAATGGTTCAAAGGGCATTATTCTTATATGAAATGGTAAGGGTTCATTACGGATTATTACAATGGTACATATGAATTATATGGAAATATTGTTACATGGTATATGGAAACTAGAATTGGAAGATACATGTATATGAAACTTACGCAATTGTTGTGCTCATCCATGAATATTGGTTTATATATGTATTTACATGGCTAACATGGTTGGTGTATATGTAATTAGGCATTTGACCAAATTGTGTTGGGATATGCTATGTTTACTTACCTATTATATGACTAAATGGTAAGTTAAATTCTATGTTAAACGAACTTACTAAGCTTAAATGCTTACTTAGTGTTATTTTTTCGTGTTTTATAGTGTATTGAAAACTCATTTGGGTTGGAGGCTTGTTGGAGCTATATCACACTATCCATCGATTGTTTTGGTACATTCGGCTGTTTAATTTTTGTTATAATGGCATGTATAAGTATTTTGGCTAATGTTGGCGATGTGTTTGGTTGTTGAAAATGGTCATTCAGTTTGGCTTGTGATTTAGCACTTTGATGATGATATGAGCTTAGTTCATGGCATGTAAATATTAGCCTTATAATGGTTGATGAATGACTTAATATGGTTGAATGATGGAAGATGAAATGATGGTTGAACATACGTATTATATATGGCCTGTGACTTGTTAGAAATGTTGAGAATTGGTACTTTGTTTGAATGACTTAAATGATTATAGATTCTAGTGGTTGAATGGCATGATTAGTACCATTTTGTATTTATTTGGTAAGTAAATTACATGATATATATTGATGCAAATATGCATATAAGTTAGTTGATTATTTGGTCAAATGGAATACATGGTTAGACATATTTATATACTGTCATTTGAGGTGCCTAAAGGCATATTGGTTGTATGATGTTATACCATATGTATAGGACTTGCTTATGATTGATTTGGATACCTTGATATGGCTTGTATATATGTGCATTTTTTATTGTAGGTATATGCCTTGATGGGTGAGGAAAAATGACTTGTAAAATAGCCTATTTTCGTCCAAACGAGCACAGACACGGGCGTGTGTCTCAGCCGTGTGTGACACACGGCCAGGTGACACGGCTGTGTGTTCCCTGTAGCTTTTGAAGAGTTGCAAGTCAGGCTGTTACACGGCCTAGCACACAGCCTGACACACGGGCGTGTAAGGTTATTTCAAAGGGTACACAGCCTGGTACAAGGGCATGTGGCTTGGCCGTGTGACCAAGTTAGTGAGTTACATGGGCACGGAAACGGGCTGGGACACGACCGTGTGTCCCTATTTCGAATGCACACACGGCCTGAGACACTAGCGTGTCTCTTGGACGTGTGACCCTTGCAATGTTGAAAATTTTCAATGTTTTCTAAAAAATTCTCTGAGTTTTCGATTTAGTCTCGACTTATTTCTAATGTGTATTTAGGGCCTCAAGGGCTCGTATAAGGGATATTATGTATGATTTTTATTGGTTTAAATATGAATATTGATATGATATGAAATGTTTATAATTATGTGTTCGTTTAATTTGAAAATTCCTGTAATGGTTCGTAACCCTGTTCTGGCGACAGATACAGGTTAGAGGTGTTACATTTATTGGTATTAGAGCTACGGTTTAGTCGATTCTTAGAATAAACATAGTGTGTACGAGTTTAGCTATACATGTAACTATATAAACTGTGAAAGTGTGATATCTCCTAATCGTTTTACAACATGTTTTCATATAGCAAAGACATCCAATCGAGCTGACGCCGATGAAGTAGAAAGCAATGCTCAATCCTCTTTTTGCGGAGTAGCACCGAGCAGTGCAAGGCCCGTATTTGAGGGCTGAGGAGGAGAGGCTAAGGAAGCCTTTTTCCAAATGATGATTGAATGGTTCACTGAGTTCGTACGGACGGATTTGGTTGCTCAACAACCTCCACCTCCTCCTGCTCCCCAACCAGTTCCTGTTATTCCTCAAGGTTTGGAACCTATACAAGTTAATAAGCCACCTATTGATAAGATTCATAAATACGGGGCTGAAGAATCCTGAGCTACTACTGAAGATGATCTTGAGAGAGCAGAATTCTGGTTAGAGAATACAATTACAATTTTCGATGAATTGTCTTGTTCACCGGCTGAATGTGTTAAGTGTGTTGTATCTTTGTTGAAATATTCAGCTTATCAGTGGTGGAACACGTTGATTTTGTAGTGCCAAAAGAGCGGATCACCTGGAATTCTTTCAAATTGAGTTCCGAAAGAAATATATTAGTTAAAGATTTCTAGATTAGAAACGTAAAGAATTTCTTGAACTCAAACAGGGTTGTATAACTGTGTCAGAGTATAAACGGTAATTTGTTAGACTGAGCAAATATACCCGGAAGTGTATTCCGACTTAAACTGCAATGTGTAAGAGATTTGAAGATGGGTTAAATGAAGACATTAAGCTTCTAGTAGGATTTCTTGAGTTGAAAAAATTCGTTGTATTGGTTGACTGAGCACATAAGGCCGAGGATCTGAGTAAAGAGAAAAGACATGCTGATTTTGAAGCTAGAGACTCGAGAAAGAGATCAACTGGGAAGTCATATCAGTCAATGTAAAAGAGATCAAAAGAACATCACAACCGCTCTACGGCTTCAGTGGGGTACTCTAGTAGGGATAGAGGCAACCGACAATCGAGTCCTAAAGATCAGGTTACATTTGTAGCAAGTGTGGGTAGTGGCAGAGATGTTTGGCCCAAGTGCAAGCACTGTAAAAGACCACAGTATGGTGAGTGTCGACTGAAGAATGGAACATGCTTCAGATGTAGTTCCCTCGATCACTATTTTAAAGATTGCCCAGAGAAATTCGTGAAAGAAAGAGTTCAGACTACGAGGCTGAGCAATGCTGCTGCAAGATGTAGACCACCTCGTAAGTTTGAAAAGGTGAGTGGTAGCCATAGTGTAATGAAAGACTCTGCTGTGAGATCTGAGGCATGAGCGCCAACTAGGGCTTATGCTATTCGCGCACGAGAGGATGCTTTTGCACCAGATGTTATTACCTATACTTCCTCTATTTTTGATACTGATGTTACTACTTTGATTGAGTCCACTGAATTCATGGTTAAAGCATCGAACCCTTTAGATCAGTATGTACTTGTTGATAAACTTTACAAGAATTGTCATTTGATGACTCGGGGTTACGATTTTTTTGGTTGATTTGATGCTATTATCGCTTGATAAAATTGACGTGATTTTGTGCATGGATTGGCTAAATCTACATGATGCTATTGTAAACTGTAGACGAAAGCGTATTGTATTGAAATGTCAGAACAATAAAACGCTTCGCATTGAATCAGATAATTCGAGTGGGTTATAGTTATTTTAGCTTTGTCAGCACAGAAATATATATTGGATTCTAAAGTGTCTAAATCGAAGCTTGAATCAGTACAGTTGTTTGTGAGTATCCTGATGTTTTTCCAAAAGAGTTACCTAGATTACCGCTGATCAGAGAGATTGAGTTTGCTATTGAATAAGTACCGGGGACATCACCGATATCGATAGCACCTTACAGAATGACTCTTACTGAGTTGAAAGAGTTGAAAGCACAACTACAAGAATTGACAGATTGGGGTTTTGCTCGACCTAGTTTTTCACCTTAGGGTGCACCGGTTCTGTTCGTTAAGAAAAAGGATGGGTCGATGAGATTGTGTATTGACTACCATCAGTTCAACAATGTTACAATCAAGAATAAATATCCATTGCCTTGAATTGATGATTTGTTCGATCAGTTGAAAGGTGTCACAATATTCTCAAAGATTGATCTTTGTTCTAGCTACTATCAGCTCGAGTGAAAGATTCGAATGTAACGAAAACTGCATTTAGAAATAGGTAAGGACACTATGAATTTATTGTAATGCCATTTAGTTTAACTAATGCACGTGCAGCATTTATGAATTTGATGAACAAAATCTTCAGACCATATTTAGACAGATGTGTTTTGGTTTTTATTGATAACATTTTGAATATTCACGAGACGAGTCCGAGCATGCTAAACACTTGAGAACTGTGTTCCAAACCCTGCGAGATAAACAAATTTTTGCTAAATTTAGCAAATGTGAGTTTTAGCTTCGAGATGTCAATTTTCTAGGACATATAGTATCAACTGAATGTATCAGAGTTGATCTGAGTAAAATTTCGACAGTTGTTGACTGGAAACCATCGAGAAACGTATCCAAAGTTAGAAGTTTTCTGGGACTAGCTAGTTATTAACGAAGATTTTTCAAAGGGTTCTCGATGATAGCTACACCGATGACATTACTATTATAGAAAGATGTGAAATTTGAATGGTCCAAGAAATGTTTGAAAAGTTTCAATCAGTTGAAAGCACTGTTGACTGAAGCATCAATTCTAGTTCAGCCTGAATTGGGTAAAGAATTTGTGATTTTCAGTAATGCATCTTTAGATGGTTTAGGTTGTGTTTTGATTTAGGAAGGCAAAGTTATAGCTTATGCTTCTAGACAGTTAAAGCCACATGAAAAGAATTATTTGACACATGACCTATAGTTGGCAGCTACTGTGTTTGCATTGAAAATTTGACGACATCATTTGTTTGGTGAAAAATGTCATATTTACCGACCATAAGAGTTTGAAGTATCTAATGTCGAAGAAAGATTTGAATCTGAGATAGCGCAGACAGCTCGAACTGTTAAAAGATTATGAATTGATTATTATCATCCGGGAAAAGCGAATGTGGTTGTTGATGCTCTGAATCAGAAGTCTTTATTTGCTCTACGAGCAATGAACATGCGACTGACATTATTTGATGATGGTTCAATCTTAGCCGAGTTGAAAGCTAAACCGATGTTTTTACAGCAGATTTGCGAAGCTTAGAAATGTGATGATGAGTTGCTAGTTAAACGAGAACTGTGTAAGTCGACTTCTGATTCAAAATTTCAGATAGGACCCGATGATTGTTTATTGCTCAGAGGTAGAATTTTTCTAGCAAAGAATCCATAGCTCATTCAGTAAACCTTACACGAAGCTCATAGTGGTAGCTTGTCTATTTATCCGAGAAGTAATAAGATGTACAGTGACTTGAAACAGATATACTGGTGGGCGAGAATGAAATGTGAAATTTTTGACTTTGTATTGAGATGCTTGGTATGTCAGCAAGTTAAAGCTAAACATCAGGTACCTTCTGGATTTTTACAGTAAGTAATGATACCGGAGTGGAAATGGGATCGAGTTATTATAGATTTTGTATCGGGTTTATCCTTATCTCTGAGAAAGAAAGATGTCATTTGGGTTGTTGATCGATTGACGAAGTCAACACATTTTATTCCGGTACGTACAGATTTCTCCCTTGACAGGTTAGCTAAGTTATATATTTCTAAGATTGTTAGATTACATGGGGTACTAGTTTCTATCAATTCGGTTAGAGATCCGCGATTTACATCACGAATCTAGAGAAGGTTACAAGAAGCTTTAGGTACACGATTGCATTTTAGTACTGTATGTCATCCTCAGATCGATGGCCAGTCCGAGTGAGTAGTTCAGATTCTCGAGGATATGTTTCGTTGCTGTGTATTAGAGTTTGAAGGTAACTGGGAGTAATATTTACTGTTGGTTGAATTCACGTATAACAACAGTTTTTAGTCGAGCATAAAGATGGCACCGTATGAAGCTTTGTATGGTCGTAAATACTGAACTCATTTATACTGGACTAAGCTCAGTGAAAAAAGATTCACGGGATTGATTTGATTTGTGAGACTGAAGAAAAAGTAAAAGTGATCCGAAATAGTGTGAAAGCAACTTCAAATCATTAGAAATAATACACGGATCTTAAACATAAAGACATAATTTCAAGTCAGCGATAAGGTATTCTTGAAAGTATCACCCTAGAAGAAAGATCTTCCATTCGACCGCAACAGAAAGCTAAGTCCTCTATTTATCGGGACGTATGAGATTACTAAAAGAATCGAACCTATTGCGTATTGATTAGCCTTACCGTTAGAACTAGAAAATATTCATAATGTCATTCACGTGTCTATGTTACGACAATACCAATCTGACCCTTAACATGTTATCTCTTCGACGAATGTCGAGATTCAGCCTAATATGTCGTACAGTAAAAAACCGATCAGAATTTTGGCACGAGAGGTGAAAGAATTGAGAAACAAGAACATAGCTTTAATAAAAGTTCTCTGGCAGTGGCACGGAATAGAACAAGCCACCTGGGAAACCGATGAAGCTATGAGAAAGCAATATCTGAACCTCTTTTCTGGTAAGATTTTCGGGGACGAAAATCCATTTGGGCTGAGAGTTGTAACAACCCGTTTTTAGTGAAATCAAAATAGTGGTTTTGGGACCACAAATTTGAAGTCAAAAAATTTATTTTATTATTATTTTATTGCCTACAGCATGATAGACGTACCGTATAAAAATTTTGTTAAGAAATTTTACCGTTTACATGCTAAATTTGATAAAAAGGACTAAATCGTGTAAAGTACAAAGTTGAGTTCTAGTAGCTAAAAGTATTAAATAGCTATAGAACCTTAAAGTGTGAGTCTTTAAATGGTAATTAGACCATAAATAAGATAGTGGAATATGATGGCTTTGCATTTTGTGTAATTATTAATGTTTTTAAAGGTTAATTATGTAAATTGGTAAATAATGACAAAATAAAATAAAACAACAATTAGGTTATCATCTTTAACATTTCTTTCAACCTAAAATCAAAGAAAAAGAAAGACATGGAAGCTTAACATTTGGCCATCCTTGTTTGCTTGATTAGGTATGCATTTTTGTCATGTTTTTAATGATATCTATGTTTTCAAGATTGTTGTGTCTTCATCTAGCTGGCTCGGGGACTAATTTGTGAAACTGTCAAACTATTAGGGTTTTTCTACTTTTTAATATACATGAGCTTTGATGTTTGATGATAGAAAATGGATAGTTGTTGCTAGATAAACAACTTTTCTAAAGAGATTTTTATGAAATTGTCAATTAGGGATTAAATTGAAAAATAAAAATTTTTACGTGGTGCAATTGTGAAATAAATGAAATATAGGGCATGCTAGGAACCTAATTGATGTTCGGCCATAGTGGGTTATGGTGGAATTTCAAGAATTTCCATTTTTATGAGTTAGAGACTAAATTGCAAAGAAATTAAAAGTATACGGACAAAATAGTAATTTTTGCAAAGTATGATTTTGGGCTAAATTGATTGAATTAAATATTAAATTGAATTAAATTTATTTGTATAGATCAAGATAGACCTCGTACGGCTTTAGATTGAGGCAAAGATAAAGTCTCGGATTAGCCTTATAATTGTTGGTGAATGACTTAATATGGTTGAATGATGGAAGATGAAATGATGGTTGAATATGCATATTATATATGGCTTGTGACTTGTTGGGAATGTTTAGAATTGATACTTTTTTTGAATGGCTTAAATGATTATAGATACTAGTGGTTGAATAGCATGATTAGTACCATTTGGTATATGTTTGGTATGTAAATTACATGATATGTATTGATGCAAAGATGTATATAAGTTAGTTGATTATTTGGTCAAATGGAATACATGGTTAGACATGTTTATATATTGTCATTTAATGTGCCTAAGGGCATATTGGTTGTATGATGTTATAACATATCTATAGGACTTGCTTATACTTGATTTGGATAGCTTGTTATGGCTTGTATATATGTGCATTTTTTTATTCTAGGTATATGCCTTGATGGGTGAGGAAAAATGGCTTGGAAAGTGGCCTATTTTCGTCCAAACGGGCACAGACACGGGCGTGTGTCTCAGCCGTGTGTGACACACGGCCAGGTGACACGGCTGTGTGTTCCCTGTAGCTTTTGAAGAGTTGCAAGTCAGGCTATTACACGGCCTAGCACACGGCCTGACACACGGGCGTGTGAGGTTATTTCAAAGGGTACACAGCCTGGTACACGGGCATGTGGCTTGGCCGTGTGACCAAGCCAGTGAGTTACACGGGCACGGACACGGGCTGGGACATGGTCATGTGTCCCTACTTCAAATGCCCACACGGCCTGCGACATGGGAGTGTCTCTTGGCTGTGTGACCCCTTTCAATATTTTTTAAAAAATTCTTTGAGTTTCTAATTTAGTCCTGACTTATTTCTAATGTGTATTTAAGGGCTCGAGGGCTCGTATAAGGGACATTATGTATGATTTTGATTTGTTTAATTATGAATATTGATATGATATGAGCATCGTCCACCAACTCATTCTACCAATTTTCAACTTCATTTGTGGTTGAAGCAAGAAACTTAACCTGCAGGTCTGTTACGGTTTCGCCATTTATCTTCGCCTCATCCCAATTCCACTCTTTATCTTCCTCAAAATGAACATCTTTTCTTATTACAAATTTCCCAGTTTGCGGTTTGGAAATTTTATAATCTTTTGTAACAGTGTATAGCCGATAAATACGTCTGGAAGTGCTCTTTTGTCTAACTTGTCTCTTTTGATCTATGGAGCATGAGTGAAGCACAAACAACCAAATATTTTGAGAAAACTTAATGATGGTTTATGACCATACCAAGCTTCATATGGTGTTTGATCCTTGAATGCTTTTGTAGGAAATCTATTCTACAAGAAAACTACAATATAAGCTGCTTCTGCCCAGAACTATTTGGGAAGATTCTTCTCGTGCAACATACATCTCGTCATTTCTAAGATGTATTTGTTTCTTCTTTCACTAACTCTATTTTTTTATGGAGTGTAGAGGGTTATTAATTGATGCTCAATGCTAGCTACTTCACAAAATGCATTGAAATTTCCTAAGGTATACTCCTTGCCATTATCAAACCTTAATATTTTAATTTGACTGCCACTTTGATTTTCCACAATCTTCTTGAACTTCCAAAATACTCCAGCCACTTTTGACTTGAATTTTAAGAAGAAAAAAATCCAACACATTCTTGTGAAATAATCAATAAAAGCAACATAATATTGATTACCTGCTAATGCGAGAGTTCTTTAAGGTCTAGAAATGTTTATGTGAATTAACTGTAACTTTCAGGTGGCTCTCTATGCTGACTTGGAAATGGCTTTCTGATTTGCTTACCAAATTGACAAGCCTTGCACGTTGTTATGTGACATCAAATTTTAAAAGATCAATTTCCATCCTTTTGGACTTCATCTACAATATCCCTTCGTAGTGATAGTTCCCAAGCCTCTTATGCCACACCATTGAGAGGCTTTCTTTGGTAAAAAAGCTAATTGCTCTTCCTGCAATGGATTAAGTGAAAAACTCCTTTCTGCCATCTTAACTTCAAACATCTTTTGGCCTGTAGAATCCTCTATCACACATGTCTTCTCCATGAATATCACTTTGAATCCCTTCTCTATGAATTGACCAACACTGAGCAAGTTTTGATCAATATCTGGTACATAGAGAACATTAGTGATCAACTTGGTTCCTAAATAGCTTGCAATAGCTACGGTGCCCTTTCCTTTGACTGCAATATATTCACCGTTCCCAATTTTGACATTCTTAGACTTAGTGCTCTACAATTCTTTGAACAATTCCTTGTCATATGTCATATTATTAGTGCAATCACTATCAATGAGCCAACTTTCACTTGTTTCAAAACTCGTGAAACAAGTTGCAACAAAAAGCTAGTCTTCCTCTTTTTTATGTGTGCTTCATCTCCATGCTGTTGATTTTTATTCTTGCAAATGATAGTTTCATGTCCCATTTGATTACACTTGCTACACTTTGCATCTGGTCTTCTCCAGCACTTGAAAGGAGGGTGACCTTTTTCGCCACAATGTTGACATAGAGAATAATCCTTCTTTTCCCCTGATCTTTTATTTCCAGCTTTACTTCTATTCCAAGAGTAGATTTTTCTCCACTTGCAGCTATTGACTGGTAAAGCTCCTTCAATGGCTCCTTCTTACCTCATTACAGGTCTCTGCTCTTATGCTTGCCAAACACTTAAGAGTTCTGCCAAAGTAATCTTTGACAGATCCTTCGTGTTTCTAAAGTGGTGATAGTAACATCAAATCTCTCAAGCACTATTACAAGGATTTTCTCCAAAATCTTTGAATATGCCAGAGAGGAACCTAGCAGCTTGACCTTATTGGCTACACTAAAGAGCCTATCATAATACTCATTAATTGTCTCAATCTAACAACCCATTTTTAGTGGTGTCAGAAATAGTAGTTTTGGAGCCACAAATTTTACGAGTAAGTTTGCAAATATTAAATATAATATTTACGAGTCAAATATGGTTTTAAAAAGATTTTTGATATGATAATTTATGCTATTCGAATGATTAATTAAGTTCAAGTGGTAAGACCCTAAGGTCAAGTGGTTTTAGAAAATGAGGTATTGGGACCTCGTTTCTATAAATCGAGTCGTAAATATTTTTATAAATATTTATAGAGTGTTATTAAGTTTGTATTAAAGTTTCGTTAATAAATTTTAAAGTTTCGATAGTTAATTAATTAAAAATGACTAAATTGTAAAGGATGTAAAATTTGATCACTATTTGATTTGAGTGATTAAATGGCTTCTCGATTAAAAGTAAAGGGACTTGAATGGTAATTAAACCATTTAAGGAGTTAGTGGAAAAATATGGACATGACTTTTGTGTTTTATTGAATTATTAACCAAGGTTAAAATGGTAATTTGATAAATTAAATTAAAATAAATAAAACCAAATGTTTGTTCATCTTTTAATTTGTTTTCTTCGTCGATTGTAAAAGGAGAAAAGGGAGGCATTTGAAACCTGGAAATTTCGGCAAGTTCAAAGCTAAATTGGTATGTGATTTTTCATCCATTTCTAATAATTTTTATATTTTTGAGATCATTGCAACTAGGTCCAACTAGCTCGTATCTTCATTTTTGAAATTGTAAAATATTTTGAATGATGCCATTGATGAATATTTGTGATTTTAGATGTTAAATGATGAAATTGGAGTATTAGTTTTTATTTATAAGTATTTTCTTAAGTAATTTTGATGAATTTGCCGATTAGGGACTAAATTATTGAAATAGTAATAATTTAAGATTTTATGTGAAATTATTACAAATGTGGGATTTTTTTAGTGCCATGAATATTCAAATAATATTAATTTGCAATAAAAATGGTTAAATTCATGTTTTAGGCTCAAGGACTAAATTGAATAAAAGTAAAATGTTAGGGGTAATTTTGTAAAAATGTCAAAATGACTAAATTGCATAGAATAATTTTTTTTACTATCTATATTAATAAATTGAATGAAATTATTAATTCAAATCAAGATCGAGTGGAAAATTGAGGAGAATGAAAAAGTTCCAAAAAACCCTATACTTTGATATTTCTGCATTTTAGGTAGGTAAGTTCGTATGAACTATATTCTGTATGATGTTGATTAAATTGAATGTTAATGTGGTTCTATTGTGATTGAATCAATATATATATGTTATTATTCAATTTATCATGAAACAAAACGATGGAAATCCAATGACGTTTTGATGACTATCGAGCCCCGTTTGAACCTTAGGAATTCATAGGATACAAATAACATGTCATTAGGGTTTTCATGTTTCGGGTGCTAGTCTTGAATGTCATACCGATGGCTAAGGTCTGGCATGTGTTACGAACACTCCACAACTCATGTGAGCAACATTGTGTAGCTTACATTTCGACCCACAACTCATGTGAGTAGGCCCATTTCACTGCTCGTGTGAGCAGACTCATTTCACAGCTCGTGTGAGAAATGTTATAAAGGAAAGGAAATGTTACAATTATATGTTAGCACACTTAGTGTGAGCTATCCCACGTATCTAATGATATTTTAAACGGTTCAACAGGCATGAAAAAGGAAAGGAAAGGTATGTGTTCAATATAAACCAAGACACGTATTTATGAAGTACATTGAAATAGTGAGATACATGAAAAGCATGTTATGTTATGATGGATGATAAATCCAATTGAATCATGCTGAATTATAATGGTTATCCATGTTAAATTCATATGAATTATGTTTAAATGCACTAACATGTGTCGATGATATGCTTAGGCTTGTGCCAAGCTTGTGGTTATGATTGAGGTTTATGCTTATGCTTACACTATGCATATGAAATGGGTAGGAAAAGGGAATGAAACGACAAGATCATAATTGGGATGTATTATGATGTTATAAAAAGGTTGATGGCATTAATGATGTACTTATATGTGAGAAGTCTATTTATGCTAAGAAAGAATTTACTTATATCATGGATACATATACTAATTCGTGAAATGATAATGTTGTTTAGGCTTATGCTAAACATTCGGAATGGAAGGGAAAGTAAGTAAATAGAATGATTCGTAATCTTATGAAAAGGTTAATGATTATGTATTACGACTTATAAATCCCAATATGTTATATATAAAAACTATATGTGATGTTGATGGAATATACTAAAATGCGAGTTGAATGGAGTTCAATAGGTTTTTACCAGGTTTAAAGTATTGGTGTTAATCTATGTATTATAATATTAAAGTGATAAGCTATGTTTCATGTTCTACGAGCTTACTAAGCATTTATTGGTTACGTAGTTGTTTCCTTTACTTTGCAGATTATCGAAAGCTCGACCGGTTTGGAAATTCGTCAGAGATCTATCACACTATCCAACGATTATATTGGTAGATTTTGATGTTTTGATCAAGGTTATAATGGCATGTACAGGTGGACTTGTGTTTTATATTAGTTGATTCATTTGGCATGTATATGTCATTGTGGTTGGTGTAACCTTGGTACTTTTGATGCCTTATTGATGTGTGTTATTTTGACAATGTATTAATGTTTATTTGAATGGCAAAAATTGTAGGTGAGGGATTGACCACAATATGGTCAAGTTATGGTATGCTTTGGAAAGGTTTTGAATAAATGTACATGAGTCAAATTTGGTATGTATATATGTTGGTTGTTGAAACCATTTAGAAATGGCTAGTTTGGTGTCACTTACATGGTTTTGATGCATGTGTGAATTGGTTCAAATGGTAAGGTTATTTTGATATGGCATGGCTGATGGGTGTCAATTTTGATATGTTTTGGTATGGAAAAAAGTTAGTTGATAAATGGTTAAATATGCACATGTTAGGTATGTTTGATTTATGTGATTGAGATGCCTTATGGCATATTGGTAGCATGGATAATTGACCTATTGAATTGGTCTTAATATGCATGACTTAGGTATGTTTTAAGGCTTGGTTGCATGTGCAAATGGCTTGTAAGGGTGTGCTTGAACTGGGTGAAAGAAATGGCTTGAATTTGGCCTATTTCTTGTCCACACGACCTAAGACACGGGCATGTGTCTCAGCCATGTCTGACACACGGCCATGCGACACTGCTGTGTGTCCCCTATAGGTTTTAAAAGTGGTATTTCAAGAGTTACATGGCGTGACACATGGGCGTGTGGCTTGGCCGTGTGGTCCAAGTCAGAGAGTTACACGGGCACGGACACGGTAATGCTCTAAATGTTTTTGAATGTCCAAACGGGCTTGTGTCTCAGTAATGCGACCCCTGCAGTGTGAATTTTTTATATTTTTCCATGAAGTTCTAAATGTTTTTGATTTAGTCCCGAATCATTTCTAAAGTGTTTCTAATGCCTCGAGGGCTCGAATTAGGGACGTTATGCATTTTTTTGAATGGGTTTTGCTATGATTATGAAATGTTGGAAATTAATGATTTGAGTTACGTTTTTATGGTAATGCTCTGTAACCTTATTCTGGTGACGGATATGGGTTAAGGGTGTTACACTTAGTCTCCTTCATCTTTTGCAGCTCAAAATCACGTACAAGATTCAACACTTGTATCCCATGAATCCTCTCATCTTTTTCGTACTCAGCATTGAGATAATCCCACATCTCCTTTGCTGACTTTAGAGACATAATTCGTGTAAAAATGTTGATGAAACTGTAGCAAACAAAAATGGTTTTGCCTTTGATTTCTTTGTATTATTCTCTTTTTGTGCTTTGATTTGTGCCATGGTGGGGTTGGTTGGTAATGGAATAATCTCATAATCCTCTTCCACTACTTCCCAAAGATCCAAAGCCTCCAAGTATGTCTCCATATGTACTACCCAAATCTGATAGGTGTCTCTATAAAAAATTGGCGGTGCAATTGAAGAGAAATTAACTTCAACTTCCATGATACGTCAAACCCTCATACAGGTCCCTTAAGAAGAAAGCTCAGATACCAAATTGTTGGTATTTTTTCAGAAAAGAAAGCTTATGAAAGGAGAAAAACTAGACTACTACTTTGTTCAGCAACGTTTTACAATTTAAATAAAAAACAACCCACTAACAACATGATCCTAAGCTTAAGCCATGAACATAACATAAATAAAATGCCTAAAAAATAGCAACTACTTGAAACACAACTAAACAATTTTAAAAATCCATGTTACCAGCCCTAAACACATCATCTAACAAAATGCAAGAGTTTTTCCAGTAGCTTTAATGGAGCTTCGTATTCATAAACTTTCCATACTCAAAACTTAAATATGGAACAAATATAGTTGCAAACACAAATCCTACAATTATATAATAAGAAGGTGGTATACCCTTGTTGTGTGTTGGAATAAACCTTTTGTGTGATGTAAGTTTGATGTTGAATTTTAGAATATTAGAATTACATAGAATAGGGGCAGTTATTAATGTGATTTTAGTCACATCATGCGACTCGTCAAGAAGGACTCGAGACTGGCCTAAGCTCAGAGGGCCTAAATGCAAGGTGAAACCTTTGTTAGGTTTGAATTAATCATGCAACATTTTAAAAAAGAAACTTTAATTAAGTTTTATTTTAGTTTACGTTTGCATATTTAATTAATGTTTTTCCTTATTTATTTGCATCTTTAAATTGTTACTAGCATTATGTGTTCATCATTTAAATAAGTCATGCATTAAAGCATTTCACATGTTAATAAAGTTTGTGTTTTAATTATGTCATGCATTATGTAACTCCTATGTTAATTAAGTTTGCATATTAAATTATGTTATGCATTACGTAATTCATTTGTTTATTTAGTTTGCATCTTGATTAATCCTTGCATTTAGCCATCTTATTTTTTCATTTAGTTTAAGCATGAGTTAGTGTCATAAGTGTGTGAAGTGTGTTATTTATTTTGGATGTTACTTTTTATGCATAAGTTATAGTATGTTACTTTTCATTATAAATAAGGTGTTTTAAGTTGAATAAGAAAATGAAAGGATTGCAAATGTTCAATATCCATTTACTCTTGTTTAAGGTGACTATTTAGATGACCAAGGACGGCTCTTCAACTTCTGATCGGTTTTTGGTGCACTTAAAGCTCAACCATGGTGCCAATAAAAGAGATGAATATACAAGCACTAATGAATTCGAATAAGGGGAAAATGAAGGAGCCATCAATAGCACAATAAAGGAAGATTAAGCTTTCATCAAATGGAGGTTATAACTTTTAAGCTACACATGGAACAAGAGAAGAGACATGCCTTTTCAACTACATATGGTCAAGTGATGAGACAAGTCTTTTCAACTATACACCATAAGTTATGAACCTAACTTAAATGAATTGAATGAATGTGATAATGGCTAGTATAGGTGTCGAATGTGAAAGGTCACCTCTAGGTCTATATAAAGCTCGTTTTGAACATTTTTAAGGTTACACAATTATCTTGAATATAACTTTGTTGGTGAGATTATTTCTTTCTCGGTTCTTCATTAAACTAAATTGAACTTATCAAACTTTTTACGAGTTTGTGGAGTTCAACCTTTTGTCTTATCACTTCGTTTCCCATCATGGAGTGTGGCGACTTCGCTTACCAAAATTTGAGTATTCTATGAAGTTTAAGTGGGTCATAGTTTTAATATAGTTATGGTTCCTTAAAGCATTAGAGTGCTACGAGTTGAGGTTTCCACCAATTGAACCCTTTCAAGATAGTCCATCCCATTCAAGCTATTTTTTGAACCCTTCAAGCTCGAGAAATCGTATCAGCCACTCTTTGGATCTTCAAATTTTCCTTATTTACCTTGGGTATTATAGGATCATTCTCATCAAGTATGTATGCTAAACCTCCAGTCATTCAAACAACAACATTTCTCTCCATTTTTCCAAGTATAACCATACTACCACCAATCATGTACTCGCAGCAATGGTCATCGGTGCCTTTTACCATTGCTTAGGCAAGTGAGATACAGTAAAGTGCTCTTCAACCTTCCATCTAACAAATATTTATCCACCTATCGCTCCATACAAACATTTATTTCCTACAATAGTTGCACCTTCAGGGTAGAACCCAAAATTCTCTTTAGGGGTTACTACCACTTCACCTTCAGCCATACCATTTCCCACATAATCGTTAGCTTCTCCAATAAGTTGAATATTCATTCAAGGAATCAAGAACCATGCAAATAATTTCCCAACATCACTAATAAATCTTATATTAATCTGCCCAGCAAACCCAATGTCACCATATCTTTTTGTAATCACACCTGCTATACGACCACAAACAGCTCGATCCGTATTGTATATTTTTGTATTCTTATGCACCTCTTTCTCATTTTCAATTGCATGAGATACCTCAAGATCAACAAGTAAACTATCATTCAAAACAGGACCATTTGAGTGAACTTCTTGAGCCCTGATGGTAGTACTGCCCCACTTTGGTAATCTAACATTCGACAAGATATATTTTAGATTAAGATGTTGGGTTTTCACTAGTGAGATATCTCGTGGTTTTAACGGATATGTTCATCCAATTATATCATCCAACTTTTCATAACCCAATTGTGCTAACATGCCACGCACTTGGAAGTAGATGACAACTTCATACGTAATAGAATTTTGAATAGAATGCTTGACGACGCTAACAATTGCACTAAGATTTAGCTCTACATATGGGTGTTTAGATTTCAACATTCAATGTAACTCGCTAGCTACTTCAAGTGTTTGTTTGGCAATTCTAAGAAGCACTCTGTTTGTTATGACGTAACCAGTGATTTCATCCTTCGTACGAGTAATAATCTCTAGCCATTCGCAAAACACAACCAAAATGGCTAGCTACTTCACATTGAAACCAACTCCCTACAACCCATATATATGGAGATATGAAATCTCCATCAATAGCTCTTTTCCATACAATTGCATACGTATATCAGAACTTTTCTTATAAACATCTACCAAAAGAGCAACAAAATGTACAAGATCCTTTGGTACCGGTAGCAGCTTGATTCTCATGAAATCATAAATATGCAACAAATAACGTGTGTCTTCTCTCGCATACTTGAGTATTTCATCAGGAAGAGGTCGTAATCTTCAATCTGCAGTCTAGTACTCATTGTTGGCAGTAACTCCACAATAGTTTTTTAGAAGATGATCTAAGCTATTTTGTTCCAATTTCAAGACTTTTGAGGCCTTTCTAATGTCAAGGAGATTGCACAAGTATATGTTAAAGTCCCGTTGAAGCCACAAGATATCCCAGTCTGTTCTATGCATAGCCTCTTTCTTCATGGAATCCTTGAATACTTCTCAAAAATATGGACCAATATGAATCCGAAGCTTTAAAGTATCTACAATAAAATCCTTAGTGTTGGTGGAAATTTGCATTAAGAAAGTCAATCCTTGAGAAGATTGATATTGGCTATGCTCCAAATCAACCGCAAACTTATCCACATTGCGTAATGTAGTTGCTAACTCCTGATCTTTTAGTTCCTTCCCTAGTTGGAATGGGGGTAGACTCTATTGATGAGGGTTTTATAGGTGTGTGATTTGCTATATCTTTATCCATAGATTCTATAACATAAAGTTTCTCTAGAACATGTAATTAATCTCTAGTGGAGACCTCTATGGGTTCTTTAGGAGCGAATCCAGGGGAAGGTCCCTTCAAAATTCCCTTACCTCTAACTAAAGTTTTTGTGTTTCTCATGGAAAGATTTTGGTACCCCAAATACTGCCCAAACAAGGAATGAAGCTCAGACCGTAACTCACCCTTGAACTCATCCTTAAACTCCTTGAATGTGGCCTTTAACTTGGCATCCAACTTAGCATCGAGTTGGGACACAAAATGTCCACATCCTATTGTAACTATGTGGTACCACCACTGTCGGCCATGAGAATCGACTAAAGCTCTGATACCTTTATTATGGAACAAAATAGAAAGCCAGAAGAAAAGTAGAAAAAGAAATAAAGACAGAAATAGAAGTAGAGAATTTAGAAGAAAACAAAAGAAATAGAGAGACAGAATAATAAGGAGAAGGAGAAAGGATGAAGAAGGGAGACGAAACAAATTCAATTCATCAAAAAATGCATAATCATTATGTAGAATCGTTCTCCTCTTTTAACCAGCCAAAGGGACTTGAGAAACAACTAGGTGATTACAAAATCTATCACAATAGCTGATACATAAACCCAAATGCACCATTTAATTTAATTCAATACTCATCGTTTAACTAAATATCAAAATGCTCCGTTTTGACTAACTAATCTGCCCACCCTTAATAGTTAATTATAGCGGCAAAAATTGGCAGAAACCAAACTTGCAATTCCTCCCATAACACACTTATTGTAATACATATATGAGAAAATAGTTTATTTTATGAGAAGATTGATATTTTTATTCAAAATATCTTATGTAAAAAGTTTTTCGATGTTCATCATTATCTCCTTTTTGCAGTAATACAAGAATGATGAATCAACCCCTAAACATAGTGTAAAAATAATTTTTGCTTTGTTTCAACTTCCATTATTATCTGGCCAAAAAAGAAAAACGTCCATTATTAGGAGACCACTTAACAGGGGTAATTCATGGGGTTTAAGGTTTCTAAAGTTTAAGTGGATTTGTGGTTGTTATGTTGTGGCCTACTAAATCAATTGAGTTGGGATTTTTTTAGTTCGTTGTTTTGATTTTTGGTTGGATTGCTAATTAGAAGTGGGTTTTGGTGTCTTTCCTTAGAAGTGAGGTTTAGGTTGTAGTTGACAAAGGGACTAAGGGTTGAAGTTAGAGATAATTTTCTTAGAGGGAATTGGTAGCGGGTTATGTTGAGGCTCTATGTTTGTTTGATCTATGGGTTCTTCGTTTGATTGGAATTTGATTGTTGTTTGATAATTTTGTCAATGACCATTTGGTTGCTGTTAACAAAGGGTGGGTTGTTTTTTTTTTTTTTTGCTGCTACAAATGGATTCTAGATTGTTTTCAATGGTGGAACTGAGGACAATCTTCAATTGAGTTTCTTGAGGGGAATCAGGTTGGAAGAGATAGGTAAGTTCTACATTATATTTTTGTGTTCCCTTTTATGCCTTACTTTGCCCTTTGTTGTGTTCGCATGTTTATTTTAAGAGCTTGTTGGGTTGAGGGTAGTAAATTTGTATGGTTCTAGGTTTTTATTGATTTCTACTATGTTACTTTGTTGATTTATCTTATGACACTAACCATGAATATTTTGAATTAAAAAATTTTAAGATTAGGGCAATATTTGACAACTTGTACCCTCAAGGAACTTTGAAGGAAATATAATCTACGGATTTTATTCCTAATGGAGACCAAACAAAAAAAACCACTTAAAATTAAAGAAACTACAAAATGGATTAAGTTTTGTAGATAGCTACTATGGTGAACCAATGGGATCTATTAGGTTTGTCGCCCACGGTTGTTAAATTAGCTTAAGACTCTTTATTTTATTGGTAATTTCAAATAATTAGAACTCTAATAAACTCTCTATAAATATCATATGTTGGGTACAAAGAAAAGATTGATGGAAATTCTCAAGTTGATGAAAACTAGAAATCCTTAGTTGTCAATCTGCTTGTTCAATTAAAAAGATAGAGTTTTTTCGGAATCATTTTTCTTTACGAAGTTTTGAGTGAGTACTTGTTTTTACATTTGGAAGGATGCCCACTCATGCAATTTGTGAGTTAGAGAATGGTGGAGGGTCCAATTAGTTAAAAGTAAATATTCAAGTTATGTGAGAATCCAAAACCAGTCTCGTAGGATTCTGTAATGTCAATTTCAATTGGACTTTTTTATATACTCTGACCAGCTTTTAGGCTAATTCTAGTGCCTAAATTGTAGATTATTAACTTATCTTCAAAATGGTTTTTAAATCACTAGATTTTGTGACTTATAACCTGAGATATTGTCATTTTCGTAAAGCAATGCAATTTCGTACAAAAAGTTCAAAATTAATCGTTGGGTTTCACAAGGGTTACTTCTACTAAACCTTACGAGAACTTCTGACCACTTCTTGAGTCGATTCTTATGCCCAAATTGTAGATTTTCAATTCCACTTCCCAACAATTTTTGAATCACCAGAGTTTGACTTTTGTGGCCTGAGATATGGTAGTTTCCGTAAATGAGCACAATTCCTTGCGTGCAATTGCGATTAATCGCAGATCAACTTCTCTAACTTGTCAAAGTGGATCAAAACACATTAAAGTACTATATCATCAATGAGTTATTGTTTCTAACTATCTAAAATGATCCTATATGTATTAAAAATTTTAAAATTCCACCACGTGCACCTTTGATGTTTTGTAACAGGTATACCCAACAACAGTCTTAATAGTGTTGATTCTAGGTGTTTTGTAAAAATTTGACTGTGTCAAAGTATACGATTCTAAATGTTGGAATTATGGTAACTTTTAGTGTAAGGATCATACACATAATTATCACTATAAGAATTGTGCTGATTATTACATAATAATTCAATAAGCATTCTTAGGAACGATCAGTCCAATACATTGTTCTGCTAAACATGTAACCATGCGCTGACTTGATATCTCATATCAATGAAAACATCTTCACATCAATGAACTACACAGTATACTCAATATATTATTGTTGTCCTAGCCCACATTAATACTCTAGGAAGGACAATATAAGAATAATTATATTATTCAAAAAATTTAATTATTAATCAATTTATTTAATACACAAATAAATGTTCAAAATAATAATGGTAACACAATAATTGATAAAAGGGTAAATAAGTATGTTATTATAATTATATAGTGATTGGTCTTGGAGCATACTCCAAAACAAAGTTACATAGAGAAATCACAATGTCGAGGAAGCCACCTAGGAGTGAAGAAGGAATACGTCAACAACATCCTCAATTGTTCGATTCAGGTACATTTTGAAGATTAAATTTCATAAGAAGAGAGAGTTGTATTATCCTCAAAATTTTCATATTGAAATGGTACTATGCCAAGGCATGAATAGTAAATGTTGAGATGAATAATGAACTCTGGAATATTTATGATTACATTAAGTTCCTTGAAAAGGTGTAATTAATGGTGGAAATATTTAAGGAACTTAGAGATTTAAGAAAACTTCAAAAATTTCCTCCTACCATTCGACTACTAATTAGGTAATGAAATCAAGTTCTTTTCTTGTAATTTTTATGGATTTGTGACCAGGGGAGCTTGATTTAGCTAGCCCATGTACCAAATTGATAAACTATTACATTTTTAAGAAGTTACCATTGTTGATTAAGTGATGAATTAGGCTTGAAATTGATAGATTTTAAGTTCAGGTTATGGAAAGGACTAGATTGTAAAGTTAATCTAACTTAATTGTTAACTTTGTTACCTTAGGGACCAAATTGAATAAATTTAAAACCCATCATGAAATTATGTTAGAAATAGAAAATATAAGATCCCTAATGAGAATATGTGAAATCAGATTTTAATCCAAAGCTAGGAATCGAAAGTTATATTTATCCCGAGTTTAAGGGCTAAATTGAATAAAATGTAAAATATGAGGGGACTTTAAAATGGGTTTATATTGGATCATGCACATCATGACATAGTATTAAAATGTATGGTATTGATTGGTTATATAAAATAGCTGTGTAGATCAAGATTTGGATCAAAGTGGAGTTAATAGGGGAAAAGCTAAAATTTTGGATTAGTCCCTGAAGTATTCATTCAGCTCATATTTTGAACAACTAAGGTCATATGGAACTTACTATCTCAATTTTTGTTATATTTATACTTTTGTTTAATTTTAAATATATATGTTTGAATATAGTTTAAATACTAGTGACTTTGGCATATATGACTAGTAATGGACTGAATTGAAATATTATATGATAAATGACTATTACGTAATAATATATGGTACAAATGTAAAAATACGAATGATTAAATGATATGAAAATGAAAGATATGAACATGTATAGGGTTTAATATGTAAATGTGAACAATTGCAGGGATGATATTAAAATATGTAAAATTGATGCCCGTGTGTGTAACACCCCACGTCTCACCCGTTCGTCGAATCCGGGTATGGAGTGTCAACATTATAAAAATAAACTATCTAATATTGAAATTAAAAATAATCATCCTTATGATTAATACCTTAAGCCACTGAAAATTTAATCCTTCGAATTATTTCCATCTCTACTCAGACTGTTAGTTTACAAATAATTCCTAAGATTCAACTAAGGCTAACTGATACTAATTCTAGTCTCTAAGGACGTCGTCTGGTTACACCATAATAAATTCTGAAGCAAAATCACCAACAGTAGCCCATTCCTATGTGCATGACTCTAAACTTCCTACGATCAGTGATCACTTCCCATCTGGATGGGTCCATCCTCAAAGTCCTCAATCAACCCCAAAAATCTTGTGAACATTAGCACACTACTTTAAGTTCAAATGAACTTAGTGAGATCATTTACCATTCATAATAACCCTAGCACACCCAGGGGTAACAAATGTAAAATAAAATAAAATAAACATAAAAATAACTCTATTTTTGCTCAAGGAGGACATTCTTTATCAGAATGGCAGACTACACCCAGTCCTCTTAATTACTCAACTTACTTTTAGACCTTCCTCTAGTTAAGCTCTCGACTTGTTCATATCCTAAGTACTTCTCCTTATCAGTGAGTCTTATTCTTACTTCTTGTATTTCCTTTCTTACTCTTTTTCTTCACTCTAGATGTTTGTTATCCTTTACATTAGCTTCCTTGCCTTTCCACCCAAGGGTTCTTAAGACATACCCTTTGGTGTATCTACCTTGATTCTATCCTTGTGTTCGTAGTGGGGAAATTACTTTTAGTAATTCGCCCCTCACTTCTGCCTTTACTTTAAACCTCACTTATCCCATACACATAGGTCGATCTAACCTACTAGACCAACAAGATAGCATCCATGGGACTATACAAGTCACTATCCAATTGCTCACCCTCTTTCTAGAGGCTATTATCATGGTAGTTATTATCATGACGGCATATCTGCAGTAGACTTTCTTTAAAGTGGAATAGTCTTGACAGACATTCTGTCTCCTTCTACCTTCTATCTTTAGGCCAGCTCCTAAACTGCCTACCTCTCTCTAGTTCTTAGCTGTTATTTTCCCATGCCTTGCTAGCTTTCACATCTACTACCATTTTTTGGTGGATTCCTCATGATTTTTTTACCATACTTACACTTTCTTCCACTTTATGGCCTTTTATGATTAGCGCACAAGCCTATACACGTCATCTAAGGCTCGGGTTGTCTTTTCATGTTCATCACATGGCGGACTCTATAGGATATTGTAGCCTAGCTATGGTCTTATACCCTTCTTACCTCTTTCATTTTGTCCTAGTGGACTTACCCGTGTTTACTATCTCAGCGAACTTATCTATGTTCCGTAGGAAATGTCTCTCGTTGTAACAGCTCATTTTCAGTGAAAATAGAATAGTGGTTTTGGTACCACAAATTTAAAGTTGAAATATTTATTTTATTATTTTATTGCTTACAGCATGATAGTAGTATCGTATAAAAATTGCATTAAGAAATTTTACCGTTTACATGTTTAATTTGATAAAAAGGACTAAATCGCTTAAAGTGTAAAAGTTGAGTTCTAATAGCTAAAAGTATTAAATAGCTATAGAAGCTTAAATTAATATTCCTTATACAATAATTAGACCACTAATGAAGATAGTGGAATGTGATGGCTTTAGATCAGGGCAAAGATAAAGTCTCGGATTAGTCATCTCCGCATCTACGTTTACTCGTTAAGTTAAGTTCATGTGATTAAATTGTGTTTAAATGTTTTATATTGAATTATGAATGAATTGTGAATTTTTATATTTATACACAGTTGCATATCCGAAGACGTATGACAATTAGCAAGCCCCGTTTGTACCTTAGGAATTCGTAGGATACAAATAACATGTCATTAGGGTTTACAAGATTCGAGTGCTGGTCCTGAACGTCCTACCGATAGCTGAGGTCCGGCATGTGTTGTGGATACTCCACAGATCGTGTGAGCAACATCGTGTAGCTACGTTCCGAACCACAGCTCGTGTGAGCAGGCTTATTTTCACAGTTCGTGTGAGCATTCTGATTTACAGCTCGTGTGAGCATACATGTACAGGATTTGCTGGATTACAGTTATATGAGTTAGCACACTATATGTGAGCTATCCCGGGTATCCAATGGTATTCTAAACGATTCAACGGGCATTATTCTAACACAAAATGGTAAGAGTTCAATACGAACTATTATAGGGATAAATGTGAATTACATTGAAATGATGATACAAGGTGTATTGAGAAATGAAATGGATGATACATGTATATGAAACTTAATCAAATTTTGTGCTCATCTATGTTTATTTGTTTATATATGTATTTACATGGCTAACATGTTTTGATGTATATGCTTTGGCATTTGGCCAAATTATGTTGGGATATGCTATGTTTACGTACCTATTATATGATTAAATGGTAAGTTATGTTCAATGTTATACGAACTTACTAAGCTTAAATGCTTACTATGTCTTATTTTTCATGTCTTATAGTGAATCAGAAGCTTGTTCGGGTTGGAAGCTTGTCGGAGCTATATCACACTATCCATCGACTCTTTTCGTACTTTCAGTTGTTTTTATTTTGGTTATAATGGCATGTATAGGTATATTGGCTAATGTGAGCTTATGTGTTTTGGTTGTTGATATGGCCATTTGACTTGGCTTGTGTTTTGACATTTTTTTGGTGAAATGACATATTTTGGTATGTATATAAGTAGCCTTAAAATGATTGATGTTTGGTTTAATATGTTTGAATGATGGAAGATGAAATGATAGTAACGAATATGTATATTATATATGTCATGTGCCTTGTTTGGAAATGTGGTGAATTGGTACTTTGTTGTGAATGACATATATGAATGTTAATGTTAGTAGTTGAATTGCATGTTTAGTACCATTTGGTATGTTTTGGTAAGTAAATTCAATGGTATGTATTGATGCAAATATGTATAGAAGTTAATTGTTTATTTTGGCAAATTGAGTACATGGTTGTCCATGTTTTGATGTAGTTATTTGAGGTGCCTTTGGGCATATTGGTTTTATGTTATTATACCACATGTAAATAGCTAGAATATGCACGATTTTGGTGCCTTGTTATGGCTTTTATATATGGGCAATTTTGGTTGTAGGTACATGCCATGATGGATGAGAAAAATGGCTTGTAAAATGGCCTATTTTCATCCATAAGGGTAGAGACACGGGCATGTGTCTCAGCCGTGTGTAACACACGGGCAGGCGACATGGCTGTGTGTCCCCTGTAGCTTTCAGAGGGTTGCAAGTCAAGCTGTTACACAACCTAGCACACTGCTGGCACACGGGCGTATGAGGTTATTTCGAAAGGTACACGGCCTGGCACACAGATGTGTGGCCCAGGTCAGTGAGTTATACGGGCATAGGCACGGGTGAGGAAACGGTCGTGTGTCCCTACTTTGAATGCCCACATGGCCTTGTGACCCCTATAGTGTTGAAAATTTTCACTATTTTCTTAAAAATTATTTGAGTTTCTAATTTAGTCCCGAATTGTTTCTAATGTGTTTTTAGAGCCTCGAAGGCTTATATAAGGGACAATATGCATGATTTGGATTTGTTTTAATATGATTATTGATATGATTCGAAATTTTTGAAATTTATATTCATTGATTTGAAAACTTTGGTAATGCTCTGTAACCCTATTTTGGCGACGAATATGGGTTAGGGGTGTTACACTCGTAGGCTTGAGTTCTTCCAATCTGGTGAAAGTGCTTTAAACACTGAGTCTGCTGAATAAAAAGATGCTTACCCACTCACATTTGACAAAGCGACGCAGAGTGTTGATTTAGAGCCTTGGGAAATACCTATGAATGCTAAGATGGACTCTATGTATTCCAACTCAATGTGGGAACTTGTAGACTTACCGGAAGGAATAAAACCCATAATGTATAAAGTGGATCTACAAGAGAAAAAGAAATGTGGATGGAAAAGTTGAAACTTATAAGGCTAGACTTGTAGCAAAAGGTTATAATCATCAACAAGACATTGATTATGAAGAAACATTTTGTCTAGTTGTCATGCTCAAGTCAATCCACATATTACTATCCATTGCGGCGGTCCTCTATTACAAGATCTGGCAAATGGATGTCAAGACTGTTTTTGAATGGCTATCTTGAAGAGAGCATCTACATGATGCAACCACCGAATATATAGCTAAAGGAAACGAGCATAAAGTTTACAAAATCCTTAGATCCATATATGTACTTAAAAAGGCGTCCTACTCATAGAATCAAAGATTTGATCAAGCGATCAAGACTTTTGGATCTAAGCAAAACGTAGATGAACCTTGTGTTTATAAACATTTAGAGGATGAAAAGGTGGTCTTTCACATTCTATCTGTCGATGATATTCTACTCATTGGGAATGATGTAAGGATATTGTCATTTGTTAAACTATGGTTAACCCAATATTTTAGCATGAAGGACTTGGGAGAAACTAATTTTGTTCTTAGTATTCGAATCCTGAGGGATTGAAAGAACAAAGTGATAAGGCTGTCTCAGGCTTCATACACAAACAAGATAATGGAGCATTATGAAATGACCGATTCAAAGAAGGGAAATGAACCCTCCGTATCAGGATTTTATCTCTCTTTAGATGACTATCCTAAGACAGCAAAAGAAAGAGGGAACATGGAAAAGGTTTCTTATGCTTCATTAGTAGGAATTCTCATGTATGTTTCATTGTACACAAACCCATATATATGTTTTATAGTGGAGCTGGTAAGTCGATATCAGACGAATCCAGGACCAAGGCACTACAAGCAGTTACACATATACCCAAGTATTTACGGAGAATGAGAGATTATATGCTTGTGTATTCTAGAAGTGATATGAACCCGTGCTCAGAATTGATGACGAGTTACGAATGTTCCCAATCGTAAATTGAGAAGTGTCATAATTGAAGGCTTTAATCGGAATGTGTTAAAAATGGTCGGTTGGCAAAGAAGATGTGGATGGATAATTTGGTTAAGTTGTGATTTGAAAGGTAAGGTTGAAGGACGGACCAATTTTATAGGTAAAAATTGACCCGGCTCCTATGTCAACTCTTAGTGATGCAACGGATGAGGATAACAAACTAAGACCCTCTATCTAACAAGATAGGAACCTACGGTATATAGTGATTGCCACACTTGTTAGAAGTGATAAGTTCAAACAAGAATCGGGTTGACACCACTAGACGGAGCTAGATAAGTCAATCGAGTCTCAAACGAACAACAGGAGTTGAATAACTCACTAAGCTTAATTTTATAAAATGTCAAAGTTAGGTAACCTTCAAAACAGATTACAATGAGCTATTTATAAGCTTACATAGCTCCATCCGAATAGCCTCAAATTCATTGCAAATAATTATACACTAATGTTGACTTAAATTTTAGCTGAAATTATCCAATGATTAACTTAATGATCAGCTGACTATTGCTAAACCCGAACAGTCTTGATGCCCATTTCATTTGGTGTTCCCGAATAGCCAAAGTGAATGGTCATGATGGTTGAGCTATGGGAGCATTGTATTCAATCAGCCAGATGAGTAAAGCTTGAATTAATCCTCCATTGAAAATGTTGCATGCATGTACAGTAGTTGAATAAAGTTTATGGCTAGCCGAATAAACATTAGTGTGAACACTTGGATAGGAATGGACTCAAGTGTGAACTGATTTTTGAAGATTCAACTGTGCAGCAAAGGGCTGAATTCAATGGTCATACATCCCCTTGCCAAATGGACACCTAGGAGAATGCAAGGATCAGCTTCCAAATGCATGCATGTTCAGGTACATTGTCTTGCATTAAATGACTTCAATGAATCTGGAGGTTCAGCCGAATGTTGAGTCAAACTGCAAAGGCACAATAAACACTTGATTAAACACATAAATAAATATGTAATAAACTAATACACATTTAAGAAATCTGACTTTTAACATGTAATAAATCTGTCCGAAAATAACATGTATGAATGTTGTCCCAATTAAAACAAGAAATAAAGCTATATGAAATTGGACAGAATTAATAAGCTTAAAGCACATTTAAGATGTCCAGATTTTTGACACATTTAAACTCTAATTATTGATGTTTAAACCATGACATATTTATAAAACTTAACTAGTTTAATTAACTAATTAACTAAATAACTAGCTAAACCAAATTAATTCTTTTATTCCAGCAAATGAAATTTAAGCTAAAGTAAACTAAATTGAGCTAGAATTGAGCTAGAGTTTAGCTCGGAGTAAATTGTATAGCATGCTTGAATGGGAAGTCCTTGATTGCTCAATAATTTCAAGCAACCAAATTGACAAACTGAGATTTAAAACTTCATTTTGTACTTGGGCCCTTCACGCTTGGGCCAATTTCGATGTTGTCGGGCTGTATCGAAACATGATGCCACCGTGATCGCATCAGGAAGAGACCTTACTCTTATTGGATATACTAGTAATGACTTCCAAATGTGTTGGGATTCGAGGAAATTGACATCGGGCATACTTTTGTCCTAAATGGCAGGTCCATAGTGTAAATAAGTGTCAAGCAAGGTTCAATTGCTAACTTCCTATAGAGGCCAAAATATAAGGAATGGAAAAGCTATGGCACTATAACAGTGCGGATATAGCTACACCTAAAAGAAACCACTTAAGGACAAAACGCATTAAGGGAAACAAGAGTGTTCGATGGAATAATGGATGTAGTAAAAATTTTCATCTTAGGACAAACCATGGGGATTTATTTAGCCAAGAAGCTTATAGCTAGAGAGCTCTTTGGGAAACATATGAAGGGCATATAAATGAAAAAACATGACTCATCTGGTGCCCTAAGTGTATTATTTTCGTCTAAGTACACTTGTAATTTTTTCAAACAGATTGGCTAGTAAAATTATGCATAAATTACATTAATATACTTTGAATTATTATCCTCAAATGATTTTTTCACATGAAGTAAAATAGAAGCAAATGTTGCTCATTGGTTGTCTATTTTTTAAACTGATACTTAGCGGTATTATGTAGTCGGATCATAGTACGAAAAGATAGCTTGTATTAGTAGACGAACCTAAACATGTCCTTAGTCTAATCAGAAATAAGCAAACTAATTGAAAGACTAATATGTCGTCTATCAAGTCCAATTGGGGAGATGTTTTCTCTTGGGCATCAGAGCGGATGACTCCCAGAAGATAGAGATATAGATGTGACTGACTGGACTGACAGTACATCAAACAGAACCAAGCAGAATAGATCCTAAATCCATTTATGTGTTTATTCACTTGTGATGTTCATATTGTGGCATACCTAAATCTTGAGTAAATAACGGACGATGTATACGTGACTTGTACACTTTAATGTAAGTAAAAGTCCGAGTTCAAATAGACAATGAACAGAAAGCTGGTGCGTTGGGTGCACAACTTCTGTAGTATGTAGCGTCATTCAAAATAGTAAAATTCATAGCCCAAAACATGGGTAAATGATATCCTCTCATTGGCATTACATGGTTGATGACAAGTAAACGTGGTCATGGGTCGTCCGTCTTTGTGACGGATGACTTCATCATTATTTGATAGTGATTGACTTTTCATGAAAGAAGATGTAATGGTTACCATGAGATAAAATGAGACCCTACTGGGAGAACGAATATTATCCCAAAGAGATCAAAGATAGCCTATGAGGGTAACACACTTATGACAAGGTCATTATACGAGCACTGAGTAGTTGCTTTCATAATGGTATGTTGTTAGGGAGAGTTCAATCACGATACTATAGTGGAATGACTTCATGACTAAAAGATTTTAAAATTAATAGGTGATAATTTGGAACTTAATTATAAATCATTTGAGCCTTAACTAAATATCGCCAATCAGTCCCTCCGCTAGTTTGTTGAAACCAGAAATGAATTTTGTGTTTAAATAGCAATCAGCAGAATGAATATGAAAAGATACATGGGAAACATTGAGGAATGATTATGGTTTTCTCCAAAATAGAGAAATGGAATCATTTGTAAATGAATGCAGGTTTCCAAAAAACGGAAATATAAATGGAAATGGAAATGATCCATTTGCAGTCCTATATGGATTGCTTACAAAATGATCGGAAGAATGAGTTTATGTTTTTGGACTATTTTGAAGCCCGAAAATGAAAATAAATCATTCGATCATAGTGAACATGTTGAGTTGTGAAATATTGAACATATTTTTTTTTGAAATTTTACCATGGGAAAAATCGTCAAAATTTTACTGAGGGTACAATAGGGATGAAAAAATTTTTTTATATATAAATATTAAAGTTTATTTTAGGAAAGAGAAACACTTAATTGGATTGGATCACATTACAAAGTACTGGATCAAAAAGACCTAGGAAGTTCTTGTAATTAAACCCAATCTGAGAGAGGCCTAAAAACCCCTCATGGACATGAAGGGGGCAACAACCTTAGTAGGAATACTAGGGTATGTCGTCCACCCTATTTCTATTCTAAGTAGAATGTTGGTTTTCTATTTGAAATAAACCACTACAACTCAATAAGGGTTTTACCTTCTCTTCCTATAAATAGTTGGCACCAATAGAGCTATCAAAAACACAACTTTTGAGAGATTGTTATTCTGCCAAAAAATAGAGAGAATTTATTCTCAACTATTACAAATATTTTTTCCAAAATAACAATTCTATCGATTTTTATTAATAAGAGAGAATTTTTGTATACACCCTAAAAGGAGAGAAAACTTATTTATAGTTCTGTGTTTCGATTCAATTGGTTCAAGCCCACACTTGAAGCAGTTCGTGATATGAGAATAGCAGAGAAAATTATTTGGTTGAAAGCCGGGAACACTAAACGTGCGTTAAGCCAAAAACACAAGTAAAAATCCGGTTAAGGATTATTGCTATAAATATCACTAACTGGGTTGATTTTCAAATTTTTACTTTTCAGCTATGCAAGAAAATCATTTTCAAACTAGGATTTTTTCTAGCATTTTCGATGTCCAATTAAATATCCAACTAGAGAAGAAAGTAAGTATAACTTTCTATCTTTTGTTGACTCTTACTTTAGTGAAAAAAAATTTGTGATGGCGATCTTTGTGAACCGGAAAAAGATGATAGTGAGATTTTTTTCCTCGAAACTATAGATTAAGATGGGATAGAAACATCATGTTCTCCTACTGAGATTTATTGTATTGAACTGAATATTCATAATACTTGTGAACGGATATGGAAAGTGAGGAAAAATCATGTGCAATGACCAAGAGAAAAGAGACCTTGAGTGATAAAAGTCTACTTGATGGTCCACTTTTGGTGAGTGAAAATATATATGAGGTAAATTTGAAGAGCTCTCAAGTGGAAAAAGAAAATGAAGAAATAAAAAACCCATACAAAAGGGATGAATGATTATGTTTTAACTAATCCTAACTCAAATTTGTTCGATGGTGTTTCTTTGTTACAGGATTTAAAGAATCCATTGATGGACTTTCAATTACATTACTCGACTATTGATAGAAGATTTTACTTGCGGGGGCAAGGTAAGTTACACATTGACAATTCTCACCAGGTGATAAAGGGTAAGCAAGGTAAGGATACTTTGGATATTGAATTAAGTAGGTATACTTGGAAGTTTTTAAAAAGTATTGCCCTAATTTTATGCGTCCAACTATATTTCCTTATGATTTGTTTTATCATGTATCAAAGCTTATTAAACCTTTGTCCGTTTCAATTAATTTATGGGTTTATCTAGATACGTAAAGGTTAAAAATAGCAATTATATTCATTAGATAGGTTATTAAAGCATTTTATACATTTTCTCTTGCAACAAAATTTTCTATCTTGACCTTTAACGACCAATTCTTATATAACAATCTTAACATTTTTCATTTTGATTGTTATGTAAAATTCTTTACTCATTATTGAAAATTCTTATAGATGACCACGTATATTCAAAAAAAGTTACAGGTTATTTTTTACTTGAGCACTCATGTGCTTAACATTTCTTTGTTTAATGTTGATGGCATGTTTTTGAAGGTGAAGTACTTGATCCATGCTGATTTAGGGGATCACAATCACGCCTTTGATCCTGGAGATAACTTTGGTTCACATGAAAGCTTAGGTAAGTATTTGCTTACTTATATTGTTACTAATTCTAATTTCTCTTTTTTTCTACATCTAAAGATTCGATGACGAATCTTCTTGAGGTAGGGGGAATGATTCGAGTCTCAAGGCCTTATTTTAGGCCTATGATGCGATGGGGTTACACTACATTAAGGCCCAATAACAAGGTCAAAAGCCAAGCAAGTCAAACCAATGGGTGGAATTTATTAAAGTCAATTCAACCAAGCTACCAATTTTCAAGCTGGAAAGATTAGTCAACTTACAACGAATTTTTGAATGGTATCTAGGCATTTATGGGCTTAAGTTTCTACATGGTGTTTTAAGATCCATCTCTTAGCTTCGTAATGCACTTTTAATCACTTGATTTAAATTTTAGGAGCTCAAGTTATGACCAATTTAGTGAAGACTGCACGAGCATAATTTCTAGACGAGATTATTATGGAAATTATGATTTTTGATCTTTTTATTCAAGTTTAAATCAAATTGGATTCAAGTTTCAGGCTTAATTTTTATTATATAAGAGCCCAATATTATATTTATGAAGTTTTATTATTTTATTATTTATTTATTTCGAATTTGGGATAGTTTTTAAGTATTTTAAGTTTTAGGAGTTTTATGTCAACAAGTATAGCTTAAAACTACTTGTTGTTTAGATTAACTAGAGTTTCATTATACTTGAGAGTTTTATTTAGATATACATAGATAACCTAAATAAAGGCCTCTTCATTGTACAAAATTAAATCAATTCATTCATTATTCACTTTAAGTTAATAAAATTCCCTTTGAGTTTTCTTTTTAAGAATTTCTCTTGAGTTTTATTCTAGATGAGTTTTAACAATCTTTTCAAATTGTAGAGATCATCTTCATGCTTTTTTCTTTTTGACAAGTTTTCTTCCTTGGAAGGAAAACTAGAGTCATTTGAAAGGGGTTGTGGATTCATCTAGTTTCCAAGGCTCCTTAGGACTTCTACATGCCACTTTTCATCTTTTCCATTTATTTTCTTTATTTCCGTCTTTATTTTATCTTATTCTTATTTAATTGTTCAAATCTTTGATTTATTTAGCTATTATTTCTCTTCATCTTAACTATTTATTTTAATTATTTTTTTAATTCATAGATCTGGCTTGGATTTGTTTACGTTTTAGATTATGTTAAAATCCAAGTTTCTTTATGATCATCTAGAGCCCTAAGTCAAATCTGCGACTTAGACAAACTTACGATCCTATTCCACACATTGTTCATTATCAGTATTCCTCAATTTTGACCTCATCATTGTTGAATCTAACAAAAGACACGCTAAATGGTTGCAATTAATCGTTTAAGATTCCTAGCTTCTTCATCACCTCACAATACAGGATGTCATTGGAGCTCTCATTTTTGAAAAAAGTCCATTATATCATGTGATTGTAGATGGTTGTAGAGATGATGAGCATGTCTTCATGTAGTAGTTGGGTCCCTTCAAAACCTTCTAGTCTGAATGATATCGGTTCATCCCTCAAAGTCTCTTTATTCTTCTGAGTACTTATGACCATGTCTACTTTAGTATAGCACATTCTTCTTGTCCTGGTTTGCCCTCCATGTAACATCTCGCCCGGTGAAATCTTAGAATCCATGTAATGTTCTAAGAATCAATCGTATAAGATAAGTTAGAGGTGAACGGTGTTTAAGCTAAAAATTATTTCTAGTGTGCCTATGACGTACTAGTGTTGGCAGACACTAGAGAAGTGCATAGCAATTTATGAGATTATGTCTGATGAGGAAAGATTCGCCCCAAAAGCCCTTGACTGGCATGAATGGAATGGGCGAAATCTGTTATAGGTAATGAATAAATAAATTTTGTGTGGAGAAGTTTGTCAGCAATAAGGGCAATTGGTAAAAATAGCCTTAAGTTGGTTAAGATATAATGAAAAGATAGTTTGGAGGTAACCAAATGAGAACTAAGATAGTTAATAACCAAAGGAAAGCACTTGATTAGTTCTTAGAATTCGTAATATTTGGATAAGACTACCAAATGACTGATGTGACGTTTGTTTAATCCCAATATAGTTTAGGGATAGGTCAAAGGGCTTATGAAGGAAGATAGGAAAACACCTCAGGGCTAAGTAAAAGGGCCGAGAATTAGGTAAGGTCAAGGTAAGGTGACTCCTGAATGGCGAAAGATGAAGTCCGTGAGTAAATAAAGCATTGTTCGCCCCACTAATGTTCTTGGCGTACAAGTGGGTATGTAACCAATATATATATATAAATACATTATAAAGTACCGTTGGGAAAGGACACCCAGAAAAGTATTAAGGGGACTCAAGTGAATGAGGATACCACCAAGGAGGCGTGATGTGCCAAAGCATGACCAATTAAGCTATCAACTACCCCTTAACAAAGGATGGGCTAAGACTCAAAAGTATGTTACGTCAAAGTAAGTGTTCCCATAAGTGTTACTTTTACTGTTTTCGTGCATCTGTATGGTAAATCACAACGATTAATACACGTATCGAACATCTAATGGGACAAAGGAAAATATCTAGCTGACCGGGTTCATGACGGGCACTATTTACTTACTTCCTTATATACATGAATTATGGCCATGGCAAGAAGACCTTATAGTGAAATACCTAGTTTAGGACTATGGCATCATATGGGGAAATGTGGACCACATAGTGTAAGACATAGTCTAGGACTATTGCATCATATGGAGAAAAGATAAAATACGATTAAGTGAGTGCCAGGTGATGAGGGGCAAACCTCAAGACGTTGAGTTTAGGCAAATTCTTCGAAAACATCATTTATTGAAATATGGAAGCCTTTATGACTGTTATCTGGTAAGTAAAAGCCTCTGTGGCTCTTTTCTATTATATGTGAGCCCCAGTGGCAGAATTTGTTATATGTGAGCTCTAGTGGAGAAATTTGATATATGTGAGGCTTTGTGGCTATATTTGTTAAATGTGCCTTCGTGGCAAAGTCCGTTATATGTGGATGCCTTTATGGCTATCTAATGTTATATAAGAGCCTTTGTGGTTATATCTATTAAGTGGATGCCTTTGTGGCTATCTATCTATATGGACGCCTCTATTGCTATCTTATGTATGTGTTTGGATGCCTTTGTGGCTATCTAACCATTGTTAAGGAGGACTTCTATGGTTATCCATGTCAAAGTACTTTCATGGTCATCTGGTAAAGTAAATCATTGCGATGAACTCTATTAATGAAGCACCAACACGGCGAAGTCTGGGTAAATGATTCTCTAAAGGAAAGGTAAAGATATGGTGTAAGAAACATGGCAAGTGTTAGAAATGCTACGAAAGTTAAAGATAGGAAAACTCTGTATAAACGAAATGAGGAAATGGTCAGTAAGATGAAAGGGTCCAAAAGGAGGTATGTGGCTAGCACGAGAAGAGTAAGGACCAAATATGGATAAGAAAATGCAAAAGTAACGAATTATGCATGTAGTACGCTTTAAGGAAGTCCTAGTCAAATAAGTTCGAACAGCACCATAAGAAATGGTAGAGTAAAGTACCCGACGAGGAAAGACATAGGCCAAAGAATACGAAAAGTGTTTATTAGGCTACGACGTAATGAAATATGTAGTAGAGATTTACTAAGTTCTTAAGAACTTACATAAGTTATTTCCTATTTAAGGTTACAAAGAATCTCGTGTGGAAGGACGGTGCCAAGGCTACGCCAGCAGAGCAACAATTTTTTATGAGAGGAAATCCTAACCAAAGGATGGGATAAGAAGTAATTGTTTATGCCAAAAAGGCTATGGAAGTGCAAGACGTACATAAAGTTATATGGCAAAGTCAAGTATGAGCACAAGGTGTAACACTATGTATAGTGATAAAATTAATGTGAAAACAATAGTTGTATTTTTCAAATTGTAAAACAAGAGTTTCCACTGTAATAGGAATTTTACATAACAAATAAAATGAGGTAATTCAGTAAACGAAAGTAAAGAAATTTTGTTAAGTCGTTGCTTGACTAGTACATAGGCGAAAAGAAGAGTCCAGGTCATGTATGTTTTAGGAAGTAACACCTAATACTCGGATCCTATCGATCGGGTCGAGTGGATGGAGTTACACTCCAAATGAGCTTCCTCTCATTACAATATGAATAACTCCTACCAAGGGACTCTCTTTCTCTGGATGTCTATTATTTGTGACTTATTTTAGTTTAGGAGGTAGGGGTGTTGCACTCAGGTCTTTATATCCTCTTATTGGCCCCTTCCTCTCTTATTTTCTTATGGGTCGGTGTCCTTTGGATGCTAGTTCATAAACAATTTTGTTCCAATTTTGTTCCATGTCATTTCCGTGATTTTTATGGAAGAGACAACACCTTGAGGTGTCTCTTTTAATTCCCATCCTTAGTTTTTCTATATATTTAGTGACGCTTTCTTTCTCTTTTTAAGGACTTCTCATCAATGTCTATTAAAAGGTGTGTACATATTGTACCTTCACAAGTGTGACCAGCTCATCTTTTTGTCTTGGAAGCACTAAAGGGATCATTATCCTAAGGACTCTCTCGTGTCCTTTCTTTTTTTCCTTCATTTCTTTATAGCTTAGTCGCCATAATTTCTTCAATGTTGGTATACTTTTTTACCCTTACAAGAAAATTTGAGAAAACCTTCAGTGACTTCTTTGAAAAATAATTAATGAAGCCTTATCCTTTAGTTTGACTTGGAAAGTTTTTCTTTGTGTGTATGTGTGTTAAGTCGAGTGACATACTCCCTCAAGGTTTTGTTCATACTTTGTTTCACTATTATCAAAGTGATGGATGCTTTCTTGTGGACGATGTTGTTGATAAAGTGGCTTACAAAATTTCTTTCGAGCTCTTTGAAACTCAACATAGACCTTGGTTTTAAGGAAAAATACCAAGACTGTGCTTTCTTTTTCAAGGTGGAAGGAAATCCTTTGTACATGAAGGCGTTACTTACTTATTATAATGACATATTCCTCCGAAACATTTCCATTTGGTTCACCAGATGAATCGTACCATCATACATATCCATAGTAGCCATTTTAAACTTTCTATAAGGCACAATCCACTTGATGTTCATAGTGAAAGGCAAGTTTCTAACGCTCTCAAAGTTTAAAAGTGGTGAAAGAGTGATCAACCTTTGTTCCATAGCCTCCATTTTAACTATTATAGCTTCCCATTTTTATCCATACCCTTCCCTTTATGGTGTGGCTTCATCCCCTTGTCAACCTTCCAAGTACCTTTTCCTTGTTCCTTGGGTGCTATGGAGTAAGACATTAGCCATTTGGATTGGAGCAAGGTTATGTTGAAGGAGGTGTTGCTAGCCTCCTCCCATGCTTCACTAAGTGGATGTTCTCCTTTGGGTGTGTTGTTCATTTGTTGTTGACTTTTTGAAGCCAACTCTTTTACCATGTCTGTGAGATTCTACACATCATCCCTAAGTTTCTCAAGATCCAGGTTGTTATGTCCTTAGTCTCTTGAGGTAGTAAGACTCACATTCTCTTGTTACTTAGGTTGGTCTTTTTGTGTACTCATGTTCAGGAGTTTTCATCATCATAATTCTCCCATGTTTTGAAGAAAAGTTACCATAAAGTGATTTATCTATCACACTCTGATAAATGATAAAACAAACATATTTTAATCTCGTTCTTAATGTGCTTTTTGATGATTATTTATGCAAATTGATAAATTTGATGCTCCTAATCCTTTGAATTCATGTTCCTATACTTAGGCAAGCATTTGGGAGCTAAAAGAGCAAAAAAACAAGTGAAAATAGAAAATTTTAGGAGCCACACAGGTTGGGCCTTCCCACACAGGCTAGACACACGACCATGTGAGACACACGGGCTGGACACACGGCTATATGCCAAACCGTGTCGATTTCGCAACTTGCTTTCCACACACGCGAGAAAACGCAATCTTTAGGCTTTCTGAGCATTCTAAAGTCTATAAATACCAAATAGAAGAAGAGATATGAGGGGCATCATAAAGTATTGAAGAAAACAAATCAAAGAACACCATTAGAGTCAACTCTGAAGCAGATTTCCATCAAGATCGAAAACCTCCTTTTAATTTCTTCTAAAATTTTTATGATTTTCTTTGTTTCTTGTGGTTTTTCTAACTTTGAGATGTTTTTATTCGGAATTATGAACTAATTCCCTAGATACCTAGGGAAGATGAAACCCAAGATGAATTTTATTATTTAATTTATGTTTTACGCGATAAATACTTAACTCTTGTTCTCAATTATGTGTGCTTATTTCTTGTTTTAATATTTTCAGGATATTAATTCATGTTTAATGTGCTTAATTTAGTGGAGGAAAAGTCTTTGTTTAATAGTAGATCTAGCATAATTGAGGGGAGTTACATGTAATCCTAGAAATAGAATGACATAAATCTATCGGATTAGAGTCAAATCTAATAAGGGAATCCATAGATCGAGTTAATACGACAATAGAGGTTTTAATTAGAAAGAGATTTCAATTTATCAACCTAGAGTCAGTTGCTCTTACTCTCGAAAGAGATGTTAGCATAATTTAGGGATTTTTACGGATCAAGTTACCAAGTGAATAAATCGTTTAATTTAGATTCATAATAATAGATGAAGTTTAGGTGGATTCTTTCCTGGGTATTGTTTCTCTCATTGGTTATCATTTGGTTATTTTCCTGATTTATTTTCTGTTGAGTTCTTAGTTAAATTAGTTTAGTAATTTTAGTTTAAAATCTATCACTCTAAATTGTCGGCTAAATAATAGAAAAATGGTAATTACTAATACTTTTAGTCCTCATGGATATGATATCCTACTCACCATAGCTATACTATTTATCGATAGGTGCACTTGCCTTTGTCATATTTTTAGTTATTCACATGAGACACATCAATTTTTTGGCACCGTTGCTGGGGACTAAAATATTATAAACACTTTATTTTTATTAATTTAGCCATTTTTATTTTATTTTGTTGTTTTTAGTTTAAATTTTACACTCTAATTTTTCTTTATTTGCTTCTGGCAGGTTCTTTTGGTTTATGACTAAAAGAAACCCGTTGAGACCATTGCTTTTTTACAGCGAGATTAAAAGTACTACTCGCAAAAATCGCAGAGAAGCAAGGCAAAGTTGAAAAATTATAGTAGGTGAACAAGATGACAACATTATTACTAAGGAGATGGGTGATAATCAGAATATTCAGCTACCTCCTACAGTTGCAGCAGCTCCTGTTCCTCGTACTATATACGATTATGCCAAGCCCACTCTGACTGGGGATGAATTGAGTATTTTCCGACCCACCATTACTGCCAATAATTTCGAACTGAAGTCGAACACAATTCAAATGGTACAACAGTATGTCCTGTTCAGCGGTTTGCAAGATGAAGACCCAAATACTCATTTGGCTAATTTTCTTGAAATTTTTGATACTTTCAATATTATTGGTGCCACTGTTGACGTCATTCGATTACGGTTGTTTCCATTCTTGTTGAGGAACAAAGCAAAATAGTGGTTTGACCATTACATGAGCTCAAATGACCGAGAAATTTCTGTTGAAAAATTTCCCACCGGCTAAGACAGCTAAGTTGAGGAATGATATCTCTTCCTTTGTTCAGACCGATTTAGAGACTTTATATGATGCATGAGAGAGATACAAGGACTTTTTGAGAAGGTGCCACCATCATGGTTTACCCTTATGGTTGCAAGTTCAAACATTCTACAACGATTTGAATCCCTCAACTAGGTAGTTAATCGACGCAGCAACTGGTGAAACACTTAACAATAAAACATCCGAAGCAGCTTATGTGTTTATAGAGGAGATGGCACTGAATAATTATTAGTGGCAAGTCATAAGGACAAAGTCGATGAAAGTAGCTAGTGTTTTTAATTTAGATGCAGTCTTCATGTTATCAAACCAATTAGAATTATTAAATAAGAAAATTGATGGTTTATTTCTTTCTACGCAGGTACATCCAGTGATGAAATGCGATGTAAATGGAGGTGGAATGAATAATCTAGAATGTTTACCCTTCGGTCCTAGCATAGAGAATAAGCAAGTCAATTATATGGGTAACAATTCTAGACCACAAAATAACCCTTATAGTAATAACTATAATGCAGGTTGGAGGAACCATACCAATTTCTCTTGGAGTGGTCAAGGAAATCAAATAGTACAACCACCTCTAGGCTTCCAGCAACCTTATCAGCAAGAGAAAAAGCCAAACCTTAAGGAGATGTTGACAAAGTATATCTGAGTGTCCGAAACGCATTTTTAAAACACTGAGGCAGCACTAAAAAATCAGTAAGCATCAATTCAAGGACTCGAGAATCAAATAGGTCAACTTGCTAAATTAATTTCGGAAAGACCACAAGGTAGCTTGCCTAGCAATACTGAAACTAACCCAAGCGAGCAACTCCACGCAATTACTACTCGAGACGTAGAAGGGTTAGTTGAACCTGAACAAGAACCGAGGCAAGAAGATGTGACAAACAAAGGTAATGTTAAGGAAGACAAGAAAGAACAAAATCCGATTATCAAAGAGTACAAACTATCCTAACGCGTCAAAGAGAGACCACACAAATGAAAAATATGGTAAATTCCTTAAACTTCTTAAAAATTTACACATTAACTTATCGTTTGTTGAAGCTCTTTCGTAGATGTCAAATTATGTCAAATTTTTAAAAGAGCTATTGACAAACAAGAGGAAGATAGATGACTTGTCAACTATGGAACTCAGTGCAGTTGGCTCGGCCATTCTTCAAAATAAACTGCCCAACAAACTAAAAGATCTAGGGAGTTTTATTATTCCTTACCTAATTGGTAGTTTAAATATTGATAATGATTTGGCTGATTTAAGGGCTAGTATTAATGTCATGCCCTATGAAATGTTAAAAAACTTGGTCTTGGGAAACCCAAATACACTTGGATGAGTAATCAATTAGTGGATAAAACCATTAGATACCCTCGTGAAAACATAATGGAGCCATGTTTCAGTCAAAGAGACAAAAACAGAACAACTTATGAAGAGTGAATGGTGCAACTCGATAAACTAGATGAATGGCGAACGCATGTCAAGGAGAAACTGAAAAAACATGATGAAGAGCCAAAGTGACGCCATGATGAGCAAGTGAACGGAACAAACCAATTTAAGGTTGAGGACAAAGTACTACTAGACAAATTGGATCCACGAATCTCCCTTTCATAGCTTAAATCAAACGGATTGAACCCATTTACAGTACTGAACGTCTTCCCATACGGTACAATCGAGGTAACTCATTCTGAGTTCGGCAATTTTAAGGTAAACAGTACTCCACTCAAACCTTATCTTGGTAAAAGATTCTCGTCCTCTAGCGCCTGTGGGTCCTGAAACCCACTAAATGGCCATATTTTGGCCATTTAGTGGACTCAACAAACTAAAGGTTATTCCATCTGTGCTGGTCTATGGGTTGGGCTATTTATTCCAGAACCTAAAGTTGAAACAAGCATACCAGAGTGACGCAAGGCTCTAAGCTCGTACCTTATAGCTCTTTATGCTTTAACCATTGGACTACATCCATCTATCCTACCTAAACAGTAACCCTTTGATAACGAGAAAAAGGAGCTTCAGCTCCACGAACCACCGTGATCATGCGTATACAAGGTAAGTTGAGCTAAAACTCTAAATAAGCGCTTCTCAGAAGGCAACCCCAGCGTTTAACTTCTACTAATTCTTTTAATTTTATTGCACGCTAATTTAAAATTAAATCAATTAAAAATAGTAATCATGTTTTTGACCCACACAGATGTGTCCCAAGCTATGCGCACAATCGGGTAATCGACAGTGAGTCACACGTTGTGAAGACATGGTTGTGTAGGTCACACGACCTGGACACACGGGCGTGTCCTAGGCTGTGTGAGTACTAGAGCTAATTTTTCAACTTTAATTTAAAGCCAGACATTTACACGAGCAAAAGACACGACCGTGTGCAAGACACGGCCTAGCACATAGACATGGGAGAAACGAAGAGAGATCACACACAGTCGTGTAAAGGTTGGGCTTCATTTTTTGGATATCACACGGCCTGAGGGAGTGTCATACAGGCGTGTGACACGGTCGTGTAGCCCAACACGAGCCTATACACAACTGTGTCACCCTTTTTAACCAAAACCCTAAATTTTTTCTTTCACTTTGTCTTCTTCCTCACCTCCTCCCTCTAGCCGTCACTCATCCAAGCTTCCCACCACAGCCCCCAACGTCACTGTCAAGCCTCTCCCTCACCAAACCAGCCACCTTACTGCACCCCAACTGTACAAACCCCTCCGAACCCCCACGCCTCATCCTCTTTTCTTTTCTTCCTCCTTCTTTCTCTTTTCCCCTTTTTCCCTTCCTCCCTTCTTCAACCCACCACCATCCACCACTACCACCCCCATGACCATCGCACTGATTGCCACAGCTCCTTGGGACTAACTTTTCTCCATCGTCGAGCCCACCTACTCTAAGCTTACTCTCGAGTTTTGTTTGACATTCATCTTTCAGCATATAATGCTGAAACATGATGAATCGAGCACTATTACTTTTAAACTCAGTAGCACAACACGTCATATGAGTGTCCCAGAGTTCAGAGCTGCATTAGAACTCTAAAATGATGAGTTCATGATGTCAAGGGCTTCCTCACTTTATACCAGCACTGTAACACCCCGAACCCGAGACCGACACCGGAGTCGAACACGAGGTGTTAACAGACTTTAAACCCCTTATAAAAAAATTTCCCAGACACTGCCAATCTGCGTACTAGTCGCTTTAAAAATCATATCTTGAGTTTCACAACTCGAAAATCAGTTTCGTGATTTTTCCCTGAAACTAGACTCATATGCCCATCTACATATTTTTTCTAGAATTTTTGGTCGGGCCAATTAGTACAGTTTATTAGTCAAAGTCTCCCATGTTACAGGGATCGACTACACTGACCTTTGCGCATTACGACCTGGATATATCCCTGCACAAAGCTTCAATACTGATGCCGTTTGTTTCTATAGAAACTAGACTCAGAGAGAAATCTATACATATATGGTATGACTCCTAATTATCTCTGGTTAATTTATAATGAATTTCCAAAGTCGGAACAGGGAATCCAGAAACCGTTCTGGCCTTGTCTCACAAGAACCTGAATATCTCTTAACATACTGTCCGTATGATTGTTTCGTTACTTTCTTATGAAAGTAGATTCATCAAGGTTTGTTTACATAATTTATTCACTATTTAATTCCATTCCTACTATTTTTAGTGATTTTCCAAATCTACATCACTGCTGCTGTCAGCATCTGCCTTTAAGGTAGACTTTACCTATTTCATGGTTTCCATGATTCAACTAGCCCTTTTTGCATAAATAGCACAATTTATGAAAGTGATTAACCATCCCCGTGGCCAATCCTTGTCAAGCATATCCACACCAAATGATTATAACATTATACTCAAACACATATAAGCCATTTTCGCATGGCTATCCAAAATTTATACAAGTCCAAAGGGTCCACGACCCACAACAAACGGGTAGTCCTATACATGCCATTTCGAAGTTCAACCAAAATTGTACCAAAAGGGGGCTTTGATAGTGTGGGCGACTTTGACCTCAAGATCCCGAGTCCGATAGCTGGAGAACCAAATCTATAAAACAGAGGAGCAATGAAACGGAGTAAGCAATTTATGCTTAGTAAGTTTTGAGCAAGGAATTCCAGCACAACAAAAGTATAGCATTCATATAGCTAAACAGATAATTTCATATGCACAAATTTACGATATCGTACTTGCTTCACATTATCAACCCTTATGTACATACACAAAAGATCAACTCAGCTAAAGGCCGGTAGCTCGTTTATCAACTGAGCGAATACTTATTTGTAAGGGCTCAACTAAATTCAAGCACATACGAAACATACCTCAATGTTGGGATGTTTCGAGAGTATTAACTGGAATTTTACAGCAAGTTCATTCATTCCCAAATCACGTACCTTCGGAATTTAACCGGATATAGCTCCTCGTTCAAATGCCTTCGGGACATAGCCCGGTTATAGTAATTCGCACAAATGCCTTCGGGACTTAACCCGGATTTAGTAACTCGCACAAATGCCTTCGGGCTTAGCCCGGAATTAGTATCTCGCACAAATGCCTTCGGGCTTAGCCCGGAATTAGTATCTCGCACAAATGCCTTCGGATCTTAGTCCGGATATGGTCACTTAGCACAAAGCCTTCGGGACTTAGCCCGGACATCATTCAAATAACCATGCACATTTAACAATAAATCATGGCACATTCGTATTTCATTTTCGTTAGCAAAACTCAAACACAAGACACTTATCATTCTTGTGATTTCGGCTCAATAGCCACACACAAAGAGCATGATTTTGATTTGCTTAAAACATGATCTAATCAAATCTTAATTTAAGCTCTCTTACTCAAGAACTTACCTCGGGTGTTGTCGAACGATTCCGATAGCTATTCGACCACTTTTTCCTTCCCTTTATCGGATTTAGTTCCCCTTTGCTCTTGAGCTTAATTAAACAAATAAATTGATTTAATCATTTGAGCATCGAAAAGAGGAACACAAGGCACTTAGCCCATATTTATACATTAGACATTAAAGTCACATATGTACGGAATCATGAATCAAACTCAACATTTTAGCTAATTTTTCCCCCTTGGCCGAATATGCATGTCTATTTTGGGGCCGATTTCAACACTTAATACATTCTACAAGTATGGTCACTTGTATTGACTAAACACCCTTTTGTTTCAAGTTCAAAACTTGGCTAATACACACATATACACACTAGTAAAGCATCCTCTCCCTTTCCATCAATTTAACACATGCATTGCTCATTAACATGCAAAAGTTATATTCGGCCTTAGCACACAACTTGCTAGCCGATTCTTCTCCATTTAGCAACCAATGCACATATGTGCTCACTCAAAAATGCTAAAAAGGAGGTTCAAGAATCATCAAGCCACCATCACATGCATCATTAACAAGCTTCATATTTAGCATGCAATGGCATTAACACAAACTCCACCTAGGCCGAATCTTAACTCATCCTCATGCCTCATCACCACAACATCAAACATCAACCAAGAATGATGCATCCATGGCCGAGTGTCATTTCCATCACATAGCAAGATTTAGACCATGGGCTAGGTAGAACTCAAGCTAACAACTAAAACATGCATGCATCTCATGGAACATCATCAAACATACCTTAGCCTAGCTACATGCATGGCCGAACCTCTTCAACCTTTCTTCTTCCTTCCTCCTTAAAATTTTTGGCCAAGGATGAACCAAAGGATGAGCATTTTTTTTTCTTTGTTTTTTTCTTTCTAGTTTCGGCTAAATGAAGATGAGAAAGGATGAACAAAAATTTTCTCCTTTCTTTTCTTTAGCTCACGGCAATGAGGGGGGAAAACAACTACAAATTTTTTTTTTTTGTATTCATCATACTCCTTTTCATTATTTTATGCCCATGCCCCTTATTTTATTTTTTTCCTACATACCTCACTAGGCCAACATGTTCCCAACATGTTTCCACCCATAGCATGGCCAACCACTAGCTCAAATTTTGGGTAATTTGACATGCAAACCCATCATTTTCACAACATGCATTAATAGACCATTTTAAATTAGCCTATCATATTTTCACCATGTCTCATATCAATCCCTATTTAATAATTTCTCATGCAATTGGCAAAATTGGAGAATGAAACTTCCACATACTCATGTACACACATAATAAGCATAGAATATGGAAATCAATTATTTTTATGACTCGGTTTTGTGGTCCCGAAACCACTTCCCGACTAGGGTCAATTTTGGGCTGTCACAACTCTCCCCCACTTAAGAAATTTTCGTCCCCGAAAATCTTACCGGTAAATAGGTTTGGGTATCGTTCTTTCATCAAGCTCTCGGTTTCCCAAGTAGCTTCCTCGATCCCGTGTTTGAGCCATAACACCTTCACTAACGGAACCCTTTTGTTTCGCAACTCCTTCACTTCACGAGCTAGGATACGCATCGGCTCTTCTTCATAACTCATATCGGCTTGAATTTCAACCTCTGATGGGCTAATTATGTGCGATGGATCAGATCGATAGCGTCGAAGCATCGAAACATGAAAGACATCGTGAATCTTTTCAAGCTCAGGGGGCAAAATCAATCTATACGCAACCGGACCAACTTGTTCGGAGATTTCGTATGGCCCAATGAATCTCGGGCTCAACTTGCCCTTACGGCCAAACCTGAGTACCTTTTTCCAAGGCGAAACTTTAAGGAACACTTTATCTCCCACCTGATATTCAATGTCCTTTCGTTTCAAATCCGCATACGATTTTTGACGATCTGTGGCTGCTTTCAGACTTTCACGGATTACCTTTACTTTCTGTTCGGCATCCTTAATCAAATCAACTCCGAAAATTTTACTTTCACCGAGCTCGGTCCAAAACAATGGTGTACGGCATTTACGACCGTACAAAGCCTCGTAAGGTGCCATCTTAATACTTGATTGAAAACTATTATTGTAAGCGAATTCAATCAAAGGTAAATACCGTTCCCATGAACCACTGAACTCGAGGATGCAACATCTCAACATATCCTCAAGTATCTGAATTATCCGCTCAGATTGACCATCGGTTTGGGGATGAAAAGCAGTGCTAAAATGCAGCTTGGTACCCAAAGCTTCTTGCAATTTCCTCCAAAATCGCGAGGTGAATCTCGGATCTCTATCCGACACGATAGAAATAGGTACCCCGTGTAATCTCACAATCTGAGAAACGTACAATTCAACTAGTCTATCCAATGAAAATCCATACACACGGGGATAAAGTGAGCCGACTTACTCAGTCTATCAACAACAACCCAAATCGCATCCTTCTTACTTGTTGACAATGGCAGTCCGGACACAAAGTCCATTGTGACTCGATCCCATTTCCACTCGGGTATCATGATCGGCTGAAGTAATCCTGAAGGCACTTGATGTTCCACTTTCACTTGTTGACATATTAAACATCTCGAAACAAAGTCGGAGATGTCTCGTTTCATACCATGCCACCAAAACCAACGTTTCAAATCGTTGTACATTTTCGTACTCCCCGGGTGACTTGACATTCGGCTACAATGGGCTTCATTCAGAATCATCGAAATGAGTTCCGAACTCCTTGGAATACACAAACGACTTCTGAACCTCAAACAATCATCATCATCAATTTGAAACTCCGATTCCTTGTTCGGAGCACACTCAGCCCGTTTTGCAACCAATTCATCATCAACTTTCTGGGCTTCACGAATTTGATGAATCAATAATGGTTTGGCTTTTAATTCAGCTATTAACACATTGTCGGGTAGAACAGACAAGTGCACATTCATCGCTTGTAAAGCAAACAATGATTTCCGGCTTAAGGCGTCCGCAACCATATTAGCCTTTCCCGGGTGGTAATCAATGACAAGCTCGTAATCTTTCAACAACTCAAGCCAACGTCTTTGTCGCAGATTTAAGTCTCTTTGAGTCATCAAATTTTTTAGACTTTTGTGATCCGAAAATACATGGCACTTTTCACCAAATAAGTAATGTCGCCATATTTTTAAAGCAAATACGATAGCAGCTAGTTCAAGATCATGGGTCGGATAATTTTTCTCATGTGGCTTTAATTGTCTCGACGCATAGGCCACAACTCGACCTTCTTGCATCAATACGCAACCCAACCCAAGTAGGGATGCGTCACTATAAATGACAAACTCTTTGTCTGATTCGGGTTGCACTAAAATTGGAGCTTTAGTCAAATAAGTTTTTAGTTGATCAAAACTTTTCTGACATTTCTCCGTCCATTCGAACTTAACATCCTTTTGAAGTAGCTTCGTCATTGGTGTGGCTATCATCGAGAAACCTTTGACAAATCGTCGGTAATAACCGGCGAGTCCCAGGAAGCTCCGAACTTCGGTAATATTTCTTGGAGGCTTCCAGTTAAGTATGGCTGAAATTTTGCTCGGGTCAGCTCGAATACCCGATGCGGATACCACATGACCCAAGAAGCTAACCTCTCTTAACCAGAACTCACACTTACTGAACTTAGCATATAACTGCTTATCCCGCAAAATTTGCAACACTAGCCTCAGATGCTCAGCATGTTCGGTCTCATCTCTTGAATAGACCAAGATGTCATCAAGTACATACGCAAGGTATGCTTCGCACCCTTTTCTTACATATTTCTGGGCCAACATTGCTGATATTACAGCTGGCATCCCCTCCAAGTCCGTAGACTCAACTCGGATTACTTCGTTATTTGCGCACCTCAAATCAATAGTCTTGCTTTTGCAATTCACAACCGCATCATGCGCGGTCAACCAATCCAAACCAAGAATAACATCAAATTCATCAAACGGCAAAAGCATCAAGTCCGCCGGGAAACAGGAACCTCGAATTTCTAGGGGACATTTCTTACACACTTTGTCGACAAGCACGTAACGACCCAAGGGGTTTGACACCCGAATTACGAACTCAGTAGACTCAATAGGTAAAGTCTTACTGGATGCTAAGGTTTCACATATGTAAGAATGAGTAGAACCGGGGTCAATCAAAGCAATTACATTAGTATCAAAGAGTGTAAAAGTACCGGTAATAACATCAGGCGAAGAAGCATCCTCGCGGGCACGTATAGCATAAGCTCTAGCAGGCGCACGAGCCTCGGATCTGGTCGTAGCATCTCTAGATCCTCTCTGACCACCACCAGCATTGCCCGTATTTCCAGATGGTCTACCTCGAGCAGTGGTAGCACCCAGTTTCCCACTCTGATTTACATTCTGTTCAGACAACCTCGGGCAATCTTTAATGAAGTGGTCAACTGATCCGCACTTGTAACAGGAGCGGTCAGGGAATCTACAACTCCCCGAATGCCATTTATCGCAATATCGACATTTCGTTCTGTCTCGACGTTCATTCCCAACACTGGCGACCGAAGTGCCTCGTGTACCCACAGGGGGTCGATCACGATCTCGTCTAAAAAGGCCCGAAGTGCCTCTAAACTGGCCCGCATCATCTCGAAATTTCTTCGATGCCTGTTGAAGAGACTTTCCCGAAGATCTTTTACGAAACTCTCCAGTTCCCACATCAACTTTTTGTTTTTCTTTTCTAAGCTCTTCGGCTTTACAAGCTCGCTCGACCAGTACTACGAACTCTCGTATTTCAAGAATGCCAACGAACATTTTTATATCTTCATTCAGCCCATCCTCGAAGCGTTTACACATGATAGCCTCGGACGAAACACATTCCCGAGCGTATCTACTAAGTCTAACAAATTTTCGCTCGTAATCAGTAACTGACATGGAACCTTGCTTAAGCTCAAGAAATTCCTTCCGTTTTTGATCAACAAATCTCTGACTGATATACTTTTTCCGAAACTCAGTTTGGAAAAACTCCCAAGTTACTTGCTCTCGGGGCACAACAGAAGTCAGAGTACTCCACCAATAGTAGGAAGAATCGCGTAGCAAGGAGATAGTACACTTTAGGCATTCATCGGGTGTACAAGATAGCTCATCGAGTACCCGGATAGTGTTGTCCAACCAAAATTCAGCTTGCTCGGCATCGTCGCTATCCGTAGCCTTAAATTCAGTAGCCCCATGTTTTCGGATTCTGTCAACTGGGGGCTTATTTGACCTTATTTGGTCAGTTACCGGAGGTATTGTAGGTGCGGGGTGGTATTAGTTGGGAATGGAGGTTGTGGGACAGCCGTATTAGTTCGAATGTATTGGTTGAACCAATCATTCATCACGCTATAGAAAGCTTGTCTAGCTTCATCATTCGGGTTACTAGCATTAGGTTGAGAGTCCGCCGGCGCTGTCCCTTGTGCGGGAGCAGGCGCTACACTCTCAAGATCATCAGCTACCTCTCGGTCGGGATCGGGATCCATTACTATAAATAAACACATTTACAATTGTCAGAAATCACCACACTATCAAGTAATCACATAAAATGGCATGTATAGCTAGACCCAACGCATTACGGTAGTCCTAGAATCGACTAAACCGTAGCTCTGATACCAATCAAATGTAACACCCCAAACCCGAGACCGACACCGGAGTCGAACACGAGGTGTTAACAGACTTTAAACCCCTTATAAAAAAAATTTCCCAGACACTGCCAATCTGCGTACTAGTCGCTTTAAAAATCATATCTTGAGTTTCACAACTCGAAAATCAGTTTCGTGATTTTTCCCTGAAACTAGACTCATATGCCCATCTACATATTTTTTTCTAGAATTTTTGGTCGGGCCAATTAGTACAGTTTATTAGTCAAAGTCCCCCATGTTACAGGGATCGACTACACTGACCTTTGCGCATTATGACCTGGATATATCCCTGCACAAAGCTTCAATACTGATGCTGTTTGTTTCTATAGAAACTAGACTCAGAGAGGAATCTATACATATATGGTATGACTCCTAATTATCTCTGGTTAATTTATAATGAATTTCCAAAGTCGGAACAGGGAATCCAGAAACCGTTCTGGCCCTGTCCCACAAGAACCTGAATATCTCTTAACATACTGCCCGTATGATTGTTTCGTTACTTTCCTATGAAAGTAGATTCATCAAGGTTTGTTTACATAATTTATTCACTATTTAATTCCATTCCTACTATTTTTAGTGATTTTCCAAATCTACATCACTGCTGCTGTCAGCATCTGCCTTTAAGGTAGACTTTACCTATTTCATGGTTTCCATGATTCAACTAGCCCTTTTTGCATAAATAGCACAATTTATGAAAGTGATTAACCATCCCCGTGGCCAATCCTTGTCAAGCATATCCACACCAAATGATTATAACATTATACTCAAACACATATAAGCCATTTTCGCATGGCTATCCAAAATTTATACAAGTCCAAAGGGTCGACCCACAACAAACGGGTAGTCCTATACATGCCATTTCGAAGTTCAACCAAAATTGTACCAAAAGGGGGCTTTGATAGTGTGGGCGACTTTGACCTCAAGATCCCGAGTCCGATAGCTGGAGAACCAAATCTATAAAACAGAGGAGCAATGAAACGGAGTAAGCAATTTATGCTTAGTAAGTTTTGAGCAAGGAATTCCAGCACAACAAAAGTATAGCATTCGTATAGCTAAACGGATAATTTCATATGCACAAATTTACGATATCGTACTTGCTTCACATTATCAACCCTTATGTACATACACAAAAGATCAACTCAGCTAAAGGCCGGTAGCTCGTTTATCAACTGAGCGAATACTTATTTGTAAGGGCTCAACTAAATTCAAGCACATACGAAACATACCTCAATGTTGGGATGTTTCGAGAGTATTAACTGGAATTTTACAGCAAGTTCATTCATTCCCAAATCACGTACCTTCGGAATTTAACCGGATATAGCTCCTCGTTCAAATGCCTTCGGGACATAGCCCGGTTTTAGTAATTCGCACAAATGCCTTCGGGACTTAACCCGGATTTAGTAACTCGCACAAATGCCTTCGGGCTTAGCTCGAAATTAGTATCTCGCACAAATGCCTTCGGGCTTAGCCCGGAATTAGTATCTCGCACAAATGCCTTCGGGCTTAGCCCGGAATTAGTATCTCGCACAAATGCCTTCGGATCTTAGTCCGGATATGGTCACTTAGCACAAAGCCTTCGGGACTTAGCCCGGACATCATTCAAATAACCATGCACATTTAACAATAAATCATGGCACATTCGTATTTCATTTTCATTAGCAAAACTCAAACACAAGACACTTATCATTCTTGTGATTTCGGCTCAATAGCCACACACAAAGAGCATGATTTTGATTTGCTTAAAACATGATCTAATCAAATCTTAATTTAAGCTCTCTTACTCAAGAACTTACCTCGGGTGTTGTCGAACGATTCCGATAGCTATTCGACCACTTTTTCCTTCCCTTTATCAGATTTAGTTCCCCTTTGCTCTTGAGCTTAATTAAACAAATAAATTGATTTAATCATTTGAGCATCGAAAAGAGGAACACAAGGCACTTAGCCCATATTTATACATTAGACATTAAAGTCACATATGTACGGAATCATGAATCAAACTCAACATTTTAGCTAATTTTTCCCCCTTGGCCGAATATGCATGTCTATTTTGGGGCCGATTTCAACACTTAATACATTCTACAAGTATGGTCACTTGTATTGACTAAACACCCTTTTGTTTCAAGTTCAAAACTTGGCTAATACACACATATACACACTAGTAAAGCATCCTCTCCCTTTCCATCAATTTAACACATGCATTGCTCATTAACATGCAAAAGTTATATTCGGCCTTAGCACACAACTTGCTAGCCGATTCTTCTCCATTTAGCAACCAATGCACATATGTGCTCACTCAAAAATGCTAAAAAGGAGGTTCAAGAATCATCAAGCCACCATCACATGCATCATTAACAAGCTTCATATTTAGCATGCAATGGCATTAACACAAACTCCACCTAGGCCGAATCTTAACTCATCCTCATGCCTCATCACCACAACATCAAACATCAACCAAGAATGATGCATCCATGGCCGAGTGTCATTTCCATCACATAGCAAGATTTAGACCATGGGCTAGGTAGAACTCAAGCTAACAACTAAAACATGCATGCATCTCATGGAACATCATCAAACATACCTTAGCCTAGCTACATGCATGGCCGAACCTCTTCAACCTTTCTTCTTCCTTCCTCCTTAAAATTTTTGGCCAAGGATGAACCAAAGGATGAGCATTTTTTTTTCTTTGTTTTTTTCTTTCTAGTTTCGGCTAAATGAAGATGAGAAAGGATGAACAAAAATTTTCTCCTTTCTTTTCTTTAGCTCACGGCAATGGGGGGGGGAAACAACTACACACATTTTTTTTTTGTATTCATCATACTCCTTTTCATTATTTTATGCCCATGCCCCTTATTTTATTTTTTTCCTACATACCTCACTAGGCCAACATGTTCCCAACATGTTTCCACCCATAGCATGGCCAACCACTAGCTCAAATTTTGGGTAATTTGACATGCAAACCCATCATTTTCACAACATGCATTAATAGACCATTTTAAATTAGCCTATCATATTTTCACCATGTCTCATATCAATCCCTATTTAATAATTTCTCATGCAATTGGCAAAATTGGAGAATGAAACTTCCACATACTCATGTACACACATAATAAGCATAGAATATGGAAATCAATTATTTTTATGACTCGGTTTTGTGGTCCCGAAACCACTTCCCGACTAGGGTCAATTTTGGGTTGTCACAAGCACATCTACTATTCACCTTCTTTATGCTGGGCAAACCTTACTACGAGCACGATGCCCTATGACGCGAGTCGATCGAAGGTGACTTCCCTACCTTCGACCTTGCACTATATTCATGCCATCTTGGCTCACAATTTGACCGGTCGGAGAGAGAGCACCAGCGTTGTCAGTACAACTGATGCCTATTTTTTATGGAGCATGGCCACGGGGTACATTTTTTATCTTGCCTAATTCTTCGCCCTAGCTTGCCGCCATCAGACAGAACATAGTAAGAAGGATCCTATCTGCTTAGGACCTTACGTGACTCACCTTGCACGATACTTTGGCCTCCTCGACACTCTAGAACAGTCCTCCTCCTTTATATTAGTTTGACAGATGACCCCGCAGGGTTATTGGGCATGAATCACATGAGGATGATCAAGTGAGTACGTGGAGTAGATCTTTCTCAATACTGATTATCTCATTCTGACCCTTAGGGTGAACATGAGGACTTCATTGATGATGTCCCCTTCCACCACGAGGATTCAACTCATCATCCATCTCAGAGTCACCATCCTACTACTTTTGCTGCCACCTTAGCAAACCGTTCTGAACGGTTCACTCATTTCAAGTGGCACTGTTTTGAGCAGTTCGATAGTATTGATGCGACTTTACAGTAGATCTATCAACACCTCCACATATCTTCTTCAACGCTGGCGCCTCACGACCCCAATGCCTCCGACGATGATGATCATTGATTTTATTTCTTTTATTTTTATTTTTATTTTTATTTTTATTTTTATTTTTATTTTTATTTTTATTTTTATTTTTATTTTTATTTTTATTTTTATTTTTATTTTTATTTTTTATTTTTTATTTTTATTTCTTAAACTTCTTTTGTTTATTATCTTTTGAACTATGTTGTTATCTTTATGGTATTTCTAATCGAGTTTGTAACCTCTTAATCTTCTTCATTATTTGTGTTTATTTTTTTATTAGTTTATTCGGAATCATGCACTACATTTAGATTTTCCTACAATTCCGGTTTTTACCATTATGGCGATTTCATCCAATATTCAAGGCAGTTTTAGTTTTCTCCCTTTCTTATGATATTCTGCTTATACTGTACTTATATTTGTTTGTACGTTGAGGATAACGTACACCTTAAGTGTGGGGAGGTTATTTATATAATTATTAGAAAATCCTTGAATTATTTCTTGTATTTAAGTAATTTTCTCATACTTCCATTAGAATGAACATTTTTTGGTTTGGGGTTTTTGTTGATGTGTATTGGATTAATTTGTAGATATTCTTTCATTGGTTGATTTAAACTTTAAGATATGAGAGAATCGAGCATGAGAAGTTATTTTTCAGAAATAAAAAAATTAGATTATTTCCCTGAATTGAGGTATTATCTTGAAGTTTTAAATTTGCAAGTTTAACATCAAAACCATGATTTTTTGTGAGATTTTGAGCCTATAAAGCATACATTTTTCATACTCATCCTATTATGTTTATGAGTGTGCCAACTTGATTTGTTATTCTAGAACTTGCTTCAATTATGCATGTCGCGACCACACCTTTGATTTGATATACTGAGATGATAAAGGCACTTAGGTTTTAATCGACTTATCCCATAAAAAGCCTACCTTTTTAATTAACCCTTAGTGAACCCCGTTGAGCCTAACACACCGTTTCTTGATTAACCCGTTAATGTTAACTCATGACTCATTTTTTTCATTGTGACTTTTCCCGTTTTATTGACTCCTTTTTTGTCGTGATTTGATTTGGGTAGTTGCCTAACTATGTTCCTTTGTTTGAATTGTTGAATTTTCTTTCTTGATTTTTATTGTTAAAAGAAGAAATAAAAAATATTGATTATTAATTAGTTATTTTTTAATTCAGCTTGAATAGTTAAATTAATATTTTAAAAAGAAGCTCGTTTTTTATTCATGTTTATTCTTGATTGATGCACTTGTTTTTAATTCAGCATTTGTTTATTTTTTCTAGTTTGGTAATTTATCAACTCGATCTCAATTATAACCAACTTTTCTAGCCTTTCTCCATACCCTAAACCTAAGCCTCATTACAACCTCTTAAAGACCTTTTGATTGGTGTGTCATATCCTTTTATAGTGGTAGAGATTTGATTTTCAAGCAAGCCTATGGTAATGACATTTCTTGTTCGACTGTTGAGTGCTTATTTCTTGAACCTTAAACACTTTGAGTGCTTTGAGTGAATCTTTAGTGAGGATGTCAATTCTTGTAGACTTTGAATTTAAGTTAATTACTTAGATAAGGGGAGATACATATGTTTTCATGCTTTAAAATTTTTGACATGGATTGTTTAAATCTTTAGTTCCCTTTTAGTTGAATTGTCAATGCATGATTATTTGCGAATTATTTCGAAACATTATTGATGAGAATTACAAGTTGAGAAAGATTAACTTTAATTTGAGTTGAGGATTTTGCTTGAGGACAAGCAAACGCTTAAGTGTAGGGATATTTGATAAATGATAAAACTAACATATTTTAATCTCGTTCTTAATGTATTTTTGGATGATTATTTATGCAATTTGGTGAATTTGACGCTTCTAATCCTTTGAATTCATGTTCCTATACTTAGGTGAGCATTTGGGAGCTAAAAAAGTGAAAAATGAGTGAAAATCGAACAAAAATAGAAGATTTCAGGAGCCACACGGGTTGGGCCTTCCCACATGGGCTAGACACACGGTTATGTGAGATACAAGGGCAAGACACATGACCATGTGCCAGACCGTGTTGATTTCGCAACTTGCTTCCCAAACACGCGAGAAAACACAATTTTTAGGCTTTCTGAGCATTCTAAAGTCTATAAATACCAAATAGAAGAAGAGATATGAGGGGCATCATAGAGTATTGAACAAAATAACTCGAAGAACACCATTAGAGTCAAATCTAAAGTAGATTTCTATCAAGATCGAAGACCTCCTTTTAATTTCTTCTGAAGCTTTTATGAGTTTCTTTGTTTCTTGTGGTTTTTCTGACTTTGAGATGTTTTTATTCAGAACTATGAACTAATTCCCTAGATACCTAAGGAAGATGAAACCTAAGATGAATTTTATTATTTGATTTCTGTTTTACGCGATAAATACTTGATTCTTGTTCTCAATTATGTGTGCTTATTTTTATTTTAATTTTTCTGGGATATTAATTCATGTTTAATGTGCTTAGTTCAGTGGAGGAAAAGTCCCTATTTAAGAGTAGACCGAGCATAATTGAGTGGATTTGCGTGCAATCCTAGAAATAGAATGACATAAATCTACCTAATTAGAGTCAAATCTAATAAGGGAATCCATAGATCGAGTTAATGCAACGATAGGGGCTTTAATTAGAAAGATATTTCAACTAATCAACCTAGAGTCAGTTGCTCTTACTCTCAAAAGAGATGTTAGCATAATTTAGGGATTTTTACGGATCAAGTTACCAAGTGAATAAATTGTTTAATTTAGATTCATAATAATAGATGAAGTCTAGGTGGATTCTTTCTTGGGTATTGTTTCTCTCATTGGTTATCATTCAGTTATTTTCCTAATTTATTTTCTGTTGAGTTCTTAGTTAAATTAGTTTACTAATTTTTGTTTAAAACCTATCACTTTAAATTGTCGGCTAAATAATACAAAAACGATAATTACTGATACTTTTAGTCATCATGGATAGGATATCTCTACTCACCATAGCTATACTATTTATCCATAGGTGCACTTGCATTTGCTGTATTTTTAGTTAGTCACATGAGACACATCACGCTCTTAAGAGGCATGCTTGTTGACTCCTTTTAATGAGAGCACCAAATGTTATGGATGAGAAAGTTCTGTAGTATACAATGATGCGGGTTCATGAGCGGTGCGAGTCTGTGGTGAGGCAAAAGATGATGAAGACATGTGAATGCCCTCAACAGAGGTGAAGAAGGACTCATGTCTGCTATAATGATAACTTTGTCCTTGCAAGATGATCTTGGATGAATAATCGCATTTGCTTGTGGTGAAAGTCTAAGACGATTGACATTGTCAAAGTGTGATCTTTAGTGAAGAGGACCTCGGACGAGTGACGATGTCAAAGATGTTGTGAATGAGTGACCAACACTTGTGGAGGAAGTCCTAGATGAGTGGCAACATCAAGGATGAAGGGGATGGTTTTCCTTCATAGTCGTCTTGTGGAAAATGTCCCTTAAGCACCTTCATTGAGGAGAAAAATATGAGAGGGCGCATGAGGTTATCCTCCAAGATGCATTTCAACAGTTATGCCAACCATTGGATAAAGATAAAAAAAAAACAAATGAATAAGCTACGTATGTGAGAATGATATGCTTATGTTGTAAATGTGACGAGGTAGGATGCCTTCAAACGATGTTTTAGCCTTAAATAATGGCTTTTGTTGATAAGGGCTTAGAATCGTAGAGGGTGAGAGAGATTTCTAGAGAGATATGCTCTTAAGAGTGAAATGTGTTGTTGAAGGATGTGTTGTTATGTTAAAGAGGGGAGACCTCCTTATATATATTGTTGCTTGTGGCTAAGAAACTTGTCAATTGGTGCAAGTTGTTGGCCACATGCCTTTCTCTCAATGGGCAAAAAGAGAGGTGTATGCTTTTAATTGTGGCGTTGTTCACCTACACCTGTTAATAGGCCTTTTAGGCCCTTTCCTTAAGGGTGGGCTTTTAAGCCCAAGAAGTGGACTTCCATACCCAACTAGTGGTCATTGAGCCTAACAATAGGCTCTCACGGCCAAAGAGACTCTATAGGCCAGAGAATAGGCATCAAAACCCATTCTTATTAGGTTAAGATAAGAGTCTTTATTTAGTTTGAGCTAGCAATTGTGTCGAACATTCAGCGTCTCAACATGGTTCAAGAATTATGGTGTACATTAAGGGTCTGTTTGTTTGCCAGTAAAATGTTTTCCGGAAAATGATTTCTGGAAAATGATTTACTTTCTGGAAAATAATTTACTAAAAATATTTTCTGGTGTTTGGATGAATCTGTGTAAAATATTTTCTGTTGTTTGGCAGATTTCCTGAAAATATTTTCCGGAAAAGTTGTTATTACATATATTAATAAATTTATATACATATTAATAAATTTTTATATTTTTAAATTTTTTTTACATATATTACAATGATTTATTTATAAATAAATAAATCAAATTAAATATATAATAATACTCAATTATTAAGCTACAATATTAACCGTCATAAATTGAAAACAACTAAAGTCAAATAAATTATTTGTAATTGTGTTAAAAAAAACAAAGATTGAATAATTATAAATTAGCTTCCAAACCACAATTAATACTAAAAATTAAATATTATCCAAATGCATAATTAGTAGTACACCATATAATAACAACAACATTGTCCAAGTGCATAACTAATATTACACCACATAAAAGTATCAATATCTTCAACCTTGGGAAAATTTTTGAAGCCAAATTTTTTCATGCTTCTTACTTTTAACTAAAAATGCTTTGGCCTCGAATTCATGACTCACTAGATAATCAAACACAGAACACAAGAAGTCATCATCAAATCCTTCTTCCTCCATCGACATCACTTCTTCGTAAAGCTGTGTTGTATTATCCGCAATAAATTGTTCCAAAGCATTAGCAATTTTGCCAAGTTGTTCACCCACAAATTTAATTTGTTCATCAACGACACTTTCTTGAACATTTTTTTCTTTTACGTTTGGATGTACCAGATTAATATAATTTTCTCTTTCATAATCTCGATTCACACGAGGGTGAGAAGCAATTTCCTTCCTAGTTTTTTATTTTTTAATCCAAAGAGCCCCAAAAGCTAAAACTGAAGCCACGACTCCGACAATTGCATTTTGATGTTGATTACGATCCATCTACACAAAATAATATCACACAAATATTTGATCACTACAAAAAAAAATGCAAGATTTTCATAAGATCACATATTAAAAGTTACCATGACTAAAGTGCATACATACATATCAATCTAATTATAATTGCATTAATAATTTTTTATTAATGAATGCAAACATACTGGCAAAAACTATTAGTACATTTTTTAATCATCTGAGATAAAAATAAAAAAATTATCTAAGGTTATTGGAAGAAAAAATAATAATCGGATATTAATGTTCTAAAAAAATTTAAGGAATCACATTATAAGTTATAATTTTCAATATCAAAATCAGATTTTGTTTATGCTTGGCCATGAATAAATAAAAAATACTATTTAGTATTTGCTTATAAAATAATCGAGTGACTGACATTGTAAAAGCCTAATTTAGGGCTTAGTTGGAACAGTGGTTTCGAGACCACAAATTTGAAGAGGAAAAATTTATTTTTACTATATTTTTATGGTCTACAATTTCATGAAAAGATTTCGTGAAAATTTCGTTTGAAAATTTTGACGTTTGGGCACTCAATTTAGTCAAAAGGACTAAATTGTAAAAAGTGCAAAAGTCGAGTTTTATTTGTTAAAGGTATTTAATTGTTATGGAATTATAAATTATGGGTCCTTACGTGGTAATTAGACCATTAGTTAGTGATAGACAAAAATGGACAAGAAATAAGTGAAAAAGGATTTTCTTTTAAGTAAGGGCATTTTGGTCATTTAGTAAATAAATAGAATTAAAATGGGAAAAAGATGTAAAAAATGGTGTTATCATATTTGCTTGCTGCTGAAACTTTAAGGACTCCATAGCTAGGGTTTTGGCCACTTTCAAGCTTGATTGTAAGTGCATTTTAGCCCCGTTTTTAATGTTCTTTGCATTTTTTATATTCCCGTAGCTCGATTTACCTATTTCTACTATTATTTTGAGCTAGGGTTGAAATTTGAAAAATTACCCATGTGTGAAATGTATGTATTTTTATTTTTTTATGGAAGAATATGAAGCTAGAATTTATGTTAAACAACTTTTGCTAGTCGATTTTAAGTGAAACCGAGTAAAATAACATAATCGGTAAAAATATTTAATGTTCATAAGTAAGAGTTAGAGTGAGAATTTGACGTTGCCCTAGAAGGGAAAAGTGTTCAGCATGTTATAAAACATAAGAATAAGGAATAAAATTTAATTTTCAAACTTTGGGGTAAAAATGTAAATATGCAAAAATTTAGGGACAAAATTGTAATTTTGTCAAAAGTTGAGTCAAGGATTATTTTGATAAATGTGAATATTAAACAAGCTAAATTTGCTATTATAGGTCAAGAAAGACGTGGAATCAACCTCGATAAGGGAAAGGAAAATATTGTGGACTGAATTGCAAAATTCCTATATTTTGCACCGAGGTAAGTAATATGTAATTAATACATTGTTTATAACTATTTTTGATATTTTGTTATAATATATGAGAAATTGTTGAATATGAAATAGTTATATAACAATTAGAAATTTAGAATTTATAGTTGAATTGATTAAAATTTGCTTGAATTGTGGATATATCATTGACAAGTAATAAGTGAAGTAGTTGAATTGAATTATTAAATTTGTTATGGGATTGGACTGAAATATTGAAATTGTAATTTGTGTACAGATAAATTGTAAATCCCTGAAAAGTAAGAATCTCCGTGGGACTGTCGGAATAAGAAAGGCTTGAATAAAGTGCCTATAAACACGTGTGTAGTACTAAGTGCAGGCTACTACGTGTATCGATAGATAATGGTCACATGTGTAATACCATGTGCAGGCTACTATGTGTACCGGAAGGCTTTGGTCACGTGTGTAGTACTATGTGCAGGCTACTACGTGAACCGAAAAATTTGATCACGTGTGTAGTACTATGTAAAGGCTACTACGTGTATCGAATGATAATAATTACACGGGTGGTACTATGTGCAAACCACCGAATATTCGCTATTATACCGACGTGTTGATATGAGTATTGATAAACAAATATGAGTATGTGATTGAAGTGTGAAAATTTGCTAAAGAGTAACTGGAGTGATGAAGTTTCGTACGGTGCTTACAAAATAAATTGTTGTAATGTTATGTAAATGAATGAAATTGCAACAGAACAGATTCAAACAGTGGAAGTGATGTTAGTTTGAAAAATCACCAAAAATTGTATAAATTGAGTTATTGGTTGAATGAGATATGGAATTAAATCTTAATGAGTTTACTTTCTTCTAAAAGAAGCAGATCAAGCAAAAGAGTTGTATATTTTGAGATATTTGAATTTTAGTGAGGCAGGGTCGGATTGATTTCGGAATCCCCTGTTATGACTTGTAAAAATCATTAAAAATTTTAAAAAAATAATTATGAGATATAATTTATATGATTAGAATCGTTAATGAGTCTATTTTCAAAAGAAACAAACAAAAATATCGTCCAAATTCTGTATAGTGAGATAATTCATTTTTAGTGAAGAGAGGTCAAAGATGTTGAGCAGTGAAAAAGGGGTGACTTTAAAGAATAAACTGTACTAATTGGACAAGTAAAAAATTCTGAAAATTTTATGATAAGATGTTATATGAGTCTAGTTTCAGGAAAAATTTACGGAACTTAATTTGGAGTTCCGTATCTCCAGATAAAAATAATTTAGTGACTGTAATGCAGAAAAACAGTTTCCTGGAATTTGAATAATATCAAATTTATGGTTGATTAAAATTATGTTATCTATGGAAACATGTTTTAAATTTGTTTATCAATTTCATACGTACTTACTAAGCTATATGCTTACTTCTCTTTCTTTTTTCTTGTTTTATAGTGTTAAAATCATCTCGGAATTCGGACAGAGTCAGGGATCATCCACACTATTAACATCTTTTGGTATTTTGAAACCAATATTTTTGAATTATGGCATGTATAGAAGACTTAATGTTAATGTGATGTATATATATACTTTGAATGTCGTGAATGATTTAATTATGTTTAAGTATATAGCTGTATTAGTTGAAATATTGAATTGGTTTGAGATTGCGTTTTGAAAATTTGCATGAGGGATTAGACATTTGTAAAAGGGATTATGTCAAAAATTTTATAAAAAAAAACTCCGATTGTATGAAAATATGTATTTTATGTTTGATAATACTTTTTACCCTGTTTCGGCGATGAACACGTGTAAGAGGTGTTACAAACATAGTTATCGAAAAAACAAAATAACGGATTTTCAAATATAAACAAAATAATGGTTTTATATATTTTCAAATGACACAGTAAAATCCTTATTAAAAATTCAAAGTCTAATAATTCCATGGGAACCTTTAGCAAGTAAAATCCTATATTAAAAATTAAGCATATACAAATTTCAGAAGGTCACTCTTCTAAAGAAAGTCAAGTGTTTTATTATAATAAAAGCAAAGCATAAAAGCAACTTTTGAAACCATTTCTAGGCCTCAGCTTCTTAGAAACACATCTTCAGCAAATAAATCATATACAAGCTGAGCATAGTAAAGAAAATGCAGAAATTGAAACATAGGAAGCAACTACAATTCAATTGTCTTTTCATTAACAAGCATTTTACAGCCAAATTAAGTAAACTAGAGGACTTTAATTCCTATAGGAATCAATTTGCCATATCATTTTTACTCGACAAAAATATTCAATGAAAGCCAGAAATAACCAATTGAAACAATAGCCCTTTAGCCATTAATTCTTCGCACAGAGCTCTAGGTATCCATTAAGCTAAATCTAGAAATTCAATATATGTTGAACTGAACAAGAAGGGATTGAAACATAACCTACCAGTATTAAAGGAAGCTGCAAACCGAGAAATTAAGATAGTTAAATCATAAATATTTTCACCCTTCAAACACAAGCCAAAGAGCCCATTCTGATGAAACAGAGGCATCAATGTTACTTAAGGACCTTCCTTTGTAATCAAACATGCTAGATATCAAATGAACATTCATCACCCCTTTTCTCTAGCATCAAATACTAACAAATTTAACTTCTAACTAGATAAGTAATAAACATAGGGTCTAAAAATTCTTTCTATTTTGACTACATTTGATGTTGTTAGAATATCAAAAGCATGGATTAAAATCTAAGCTGCGACCAACGACATAGTAAGTGGTAACCAGAGAAGACTGTCGGCATAGATCAGTGAGAGCAAGTTACTATTACCGCGACAGAGGTGACATTCAGCATAACCAGGGGCCAAAATCTTTCAGTTACTATTCCCAACCACCAAATATATGAGCAAGAAACCAAAAACATAAAGGAACTAACCCAGAAACCGATTCACAAAACTATGGACAAAAAATTTTAAAAAAAATAAAAAGATCAAAAATTTGCAGAAACCAACACATCTACTACAAAAACTTGCAGAAAAAAATATATTTTATCAATGAACTAAAATATACAGAAACCGCTAACACATCCAGCTTCAAAAACTTGCAGAAACCAACAGATCCCCTACAAACCAAACTCGAGCAAAAGAAACCCCTAACCTAGAGCTTGCAATTTTACCTTTGATGAACCAGCAGAGGTGAACCAGCACACTAACGAGGCAAGCAAAGAGAAGAGGTGAACTAGCAGAGAAGACGAGGCAGAGATGATGAGACTGTAATCGTTAGGGTGAAGAGAGTGAAGAGATGAGCTGTGGAAAATGTCGTACCCCATAGAAATCGGTGAGACGTTTTCCGAAAAGAATGAAATGATTTTACCCGTGTTTTGGAAAATGTTTTCCTTAGGAATTCATTTTCCAACAAAACAAACACCGTAAAATCTGGAAAACGTTTTTCGAAAAATATTTTCCCCCTATCAAACAGACCCTAAATCAAATCCAAAATCCCTTCTACATCAACCAAACAATATAATACTATTAAGGATTATTCCATTCAACCAACCAAATTATATAATATTTGTTGCTTATTTATTCTATTTCCACCAAATAACTATTTCAATATGAAAAAAAAATTAATTACTATTTTATTTTATTTGAGGTGTGGTTATAATTAACCAAAACTTATGCGGATGTGGAGTTATACATGTTGAGCGGAATTAATTAATGGGAATTTTAACCTTCGAAGTGGAGGGAAGGTGTATTGATGTGGTGGAAAGAGGATGCCCAAAGAGAGATAATAATTAAAAACGAACGGGGGGGGGGGGGAGAGGCATTATCACAACATGTCATTGATATATTCCTTATGGTAAAACGAATCTTTTCTTTCTTGAATTGTTTCCCATTGAGTTCTGTCAAGCGCCGACAATCTCCTAGGCTGGACAACTTAACTTCATTTGTACAACTTGTTTCCATCTGTACAACATTATATTGTGCAACTTCCATTATTTTTTATTATGATAAATCAAGTTTACTATTGTCATTTTCCACTTGTTCACGACATTATACTTTCAATCCGTTATGATAAATTAAGTTTCATATTGTCATTTTCTACTTGTAAAGGAAATATATTTTTTCTAATTCAACCATTATTTAACATAATTGTACCAAAAGGAAATTACAGAGAAAGGGAGTTAAGATTTAGACAAGAGGTTGGTGGGCCTGCTCCTCTTAATTTGGTGTATTTTTTGCAACATTTTTTAAATATTTATATTCCTATTAAAAAAGAATTATTTATGGCTCTCAATTTTTTAAAATATAGTAAAATTCAATATAAAAATAAGAAGTTTGATTTTATAAATTTGGTAAAAAATATGTCTGAAACTTCGTTAATTCACTTCTCTACTTTGCTTTTTAATATTCGTGTAGATATATATTAATGAGGAAGGGAGATGTGAAATTTGAAATTCAGTGTTTATATTTTTATTTTTAAAATTTTATATTTTTTTAATTTTTGTAATAGTTAATATTATTAAAATATTTTATTAAATTTATTAGTATGATATTTTAAATAAAAAATATTTATTTAGTAACCTAATAAATAAAAATGATATGAACATAATTTTAATAAAATAATTTTAATATGATTAATAATTGGACTTAAATTTTGAAATTTTAAAAATAAAAAAAAATTAAATTTCTAAAAATAAAAATACAAATACTAAATTTTAATTTTTAATTTTTAATTTTTAAGTTTTTGAAAATTATAAATACTTATTTCAAGATGGTGGTATTAATATAATTAAAATAATGTTATTATTCCTTTGACAGAACAAATTCATACAGTGAAAAGTCAACCTGAAAAATGCTAAGATTGTGGACTATTATCATCCCAAATTTGCAAATATCGAGCATTTTAAGGTGTGATTGTTTTAAAAAAATAATTTATGGAAAATATTTTTAATTTTTTATGAGAAATAGTTTGATAAAAAAAAGATCTTCTTTTAGAAATTTACTTAGGGCTAGTTTAGCAATACTTTTAAAAAGTGCTATGAAAAAGTGCTTTTGAAAAGTTTAGTTTAAAATTTGAGTGTTTAGCATTGCTGTCAAAAAGTGCTTTTCAGAAATAAAATGTTCATTTTAGACATGTTATTATCAAGTAATAAATATGTATTTAAATAATATTTAAATTAGTTAATATTATTATATTTTAGTAAGAATATAAAAATATCATTATAACTTGTTGTTAATATTTTAATATATGAAATATAAATTTTAAATATTTTTAAGCAATAAATATTAATTATTTATAAAATTTAATTAGAATATATAAACTATATTTTAAATATTTAAATATAACCATTAAATATTTATAATTAGTATTTTAAAAAATATTTTTTATTTTTAATTAATGATTTTAACATATTTGTAATTAAGCACCAATAAAAAAAGGAAAGTACTATGTTATTGGAGGGGTGAAAAAGTAATTAAGCACCAAAAATGCTTTTGGGAGAGAAAAAGCTATACGACAATGCCGCCCGTTTTCATTTCATGGACGTCCCCGGCAGAGGAGAGGGCTGTAGGTGATGGCGCATTTTTTTTGCTTCTTCTCTAGAGAGGGGCGCTGAAAGCATTCCTATTTGGTCGTGCCTGGCAGCTTTTAGTATAAAAAAAAGGCGGTTTTCCGAAAAGGAACCAGCCCAGCCTCCTCAAGAAAGCTTGGCTTGGTAGGGGTGAGATAATTAGATCATTAGTGAAAGAAGGACCAACATAGATAAAGCTAAAAATTTCAGCCAAAAGCAGCTTGTTCTGCACAGCTTTTCTTCTAAAAATACTTTTGAGTCAGAAGTGATTTTTTTAAGCAATGAAGAATTGGCTTTTACTCTTTTAAAAACGGTAAATTATTTTTCAAAGAATTTATGAGTAATTTGATTTTCATATAAAATTAATTTGAATAAAATCTAATATTATTATATTAATAGAATTTTTTATTTTTCATTTTTAAAATATTAAAATATTGATATCAAATAATATAATTTTTAATATTATTAAATATACACATTTAATTATTATTCAATAATATTTTAAATTATTAATAGTATTTATTATTTTAATAAATTATTTAATATTAAAAATTTTATTTCAATAATAAATATGTACTTCAATTTATAAATATTTAGTAATAAATATTTTCTAGCAAAAGATATTAATATTTTAATAATATAAATATGAATACTTGTTTAAATTATGATTAACTTAATTTATCTCTTTAGGTCAAATATGTAACTATCCACTCTCATCTATTTAATATATGTAACTTCATGTTTTAATTATTCTTTATTTATTATTAATTTTATATAATATATTAAATATAAAAAATTTTGCTTGTCACAAAGAAACAATTTTATAATATTTTGTAACAAATATGATTTTGTTTTACTAATAATAACTTTTAAAAATAATTTCAAAACAAAATATCAAACAACGGAAATTAATTTATGCAGAATGATTCAAATATCAGAACCCATTTTTTTAAAAATTATTTTCTAAATGTTTCTTCAGTAAAACAAATTATCTTTAATATCTACAATTTGATTTTGTTATGGTTTTTTTTCTTTCAAAAAAGCTTAATTTCCTACACAAAAAGTATCTATATGGGCGGAGTCAAAATATTTTGATCGTTGAACAAATTTCGAAAAATTAAAACTTTTAAAAGAATTTATATAAATTAACACATAACATGATTAAATGTAAAAGTATTAAATAAATATTTAAATATAGTAATTAAATAAATTTGAATCCTAAATACAAAAATTTTCATAAAAACAACCATATTATTAGTATTAGACTAATAGTGATTCATACAAGCTTAATTTTCTAATTAATAGGGACAAATAAAATTATTTTTTACGCATATCATTTTTATCACTTGAGTTGAAATAAAATTTCATTTTGTAATTCTCGACGATAGTTACGGGATCTTCACAACAATAAAAGTTAATCATAAGGTCTTTTTCTATAACTGATAGATTTATAAGTTTTTCCTCGATTCATTCTTACATGAATTGTTGAAAACGAAAACAAGTATATCAAAATGAAAATCTAATAAATCGACTAATTCAAAATTTACAAATTAACGATTTTTTAATTCCTGAATATCCAACTCACCAATTAATTCTTTATAACGTATTTTATTTGTCTTTGATAAATAAGATAGTAGTCGTTGACGTTTTCCTAAAATTTTACGTAGACCTACGCTTTTTAGTATCATGAGAATTCAATATGTAAAACACAAGATGAAAACAAACACAATATGCACAAAATCACACCAACAACAATAATTCTTAGACAAAATGTTATTTCTTAATTTATATTCAAGAAGTACAAGATTATATAGAAAATTAATCCTAATTTCTTCAATGATTTGTATTAATGTTATCTTACAAACATCAATCAATTAAGATATTAGTAATCTCATACAAAATCAAAATCTCAAAATCATTCCATCAATAAAAATTAATATTACATAAAAACCTAATTTATCACAAGTAAAGCCACAATTTTAATTTTGTTAGAGATTCATCAATAAAACTTTAAAAGAAAAGAAGAATTGTTACCAAATTAGAGAAACCTACTTAAAAGTATTGAAGGGTTGATAATTTGTTTTGTAAAAATTATGGAGTAAGTGTGAGAGGATGAGAAAAGTTTTGAGAAAAAATGATGAATGTTGAAAAATAATAAAAAAATTTAGATTTTAATGGGTATTTATCAAATACTTTTTTAAGGGATGAATAACTTGATTTATTACTTTTTTTCTTAAAATTTTTTTGTGGGGGTAAATTGACCACATAATGCTCCACCACTGTGTGTATTTCAATTGCTAAAATGTGTGGTTTTAATTGTTTTAGGTATTAAAATTATCTCTCTCTATTTTGTGAAATGTTTTTTTCTCTGTCTTTTGACACGTTCTTCTACTGTTGTTAGCACGCTTTCGCCTCTTATTTTGCTTGTTGACTATTTTCTTTGATTTAGTCATTATTGTAGTAAAGACCATGGAGGATTCCATAGCAGACCTGTCACTTGAAGATGATGATGAAGAAACCATTCAATTGGGGGTCGAATCTTTAGAGCGTGAAACCTCGTATGCCAATTATTTTCTGGGAATGTTTCTTACCTCTAGTGTAGTTAATTTCCAAGTGATGAGGTCGACTTTGGCTAATGTTTGGCATTTGATAGAGGGAGTTTCAATCTCAGATCTAGGCAACGAAAGATTCTTATTTCGATTTTATTTTGAAGTCGATGTGGACAGAGTTGAAAAAAATGGGTCATGGAATTTTAATTCTTATCTATTAGTGATACATCGGTTAAAAGAAGGGGAAGACCCTTTATCTATTCAATTAAATTGGGTAGATTTTTGGATGATTATCCATGATCTTCCCCTTGGTTTCATGTCTAAAGCTATAGCTAAACAGTTGGGTCGTTTCATTGGTGTTTTCCTTGAATATAATGCATCAGCAACTCAATTGGGCTATAAAAGAATAATAAGGATAAATGTGCGAATTGATGTTAGAAAACCATTGAAAAGGAAGAAGAATCTTACCCTCTCGAATGGTAAGTCGATTTATGTTCGATTTAAGTATGAAAAACTCACTTTATTTTGTTTCCTTTGTGGTAAAATAGGGCATGGTGAAAGTTTTTGCCTGATCAGAGCTCACAACCCGTGGCAAGAGTATGTTTTTCATTGGGATATATATTTACGTGCTTAGTCAAGGAAAATTTTGGCTTAGAAGAGTAGATGGTTGGTGGAAGACAATAGTGGTGGTGCTTCAAATTATGGAAACTCCACAAAAAATGTAAAAAAGAGAAATTTTAGGGTTTTACAATCAATTTGTGTGAATCAAAGAGCAAATTCGGGATTTATTTCCAATTATTCCCTCTCAACAAAAGGAATGGACAATGTCCAATTGACTCTAGGCCAAATAAAAACGGGTGAAATTGTAACACCCTAAACCCGGCCTAGACATTATGGTCGTGTCTCGTGTGTCACATTGAAGTATCTCTCAAAACTTAGACTTGTTGATCAATCTCGTTTCTTAATTTTGGAAACCTCTTTAATAATGTGTTGATTTAAAACGCGGAAGCATTTGAAAACTTTAACATTTAAAGCCCGTGTCTTTGAAAAACCGTAATTATTTTGAAAATTCGTTTTCATCTAACTAGCAGTATAATATATGTAAGTAAAGCCCAATTAAAGTTAACAAAACAAATTAAAGGCCTTATTACAAAAACAAAACCCAAAAAATTAATAAATTTAAAAAAAATGCAATGTAAACATCAACAGTAGTTGTGTGGCCACCTCCAAGTCCCTCGCGGCCCCGAATCGCCTATGGCTGAGGATTACCTGCACAGTTAAAAGGAAAGAGTAAGATTTCGAAACTCAGTGTGTAATCCCCTACCAAACAGTCCACATACAACATGCAATAACAGTCTGGGCCTGAGCCCTATTCAGTAACAGTACCGTGTGGGCCTAATCCCAGTACAGTAACAGTGAGTGGGCCCTAGCCCAAAACAGTAATCAGTACAATGCAGTTATGCAACCCATCCCAATCCAGCCAACACACCACTCCGTACCACCAACACACCATGTGGGGATAAAATCGACCCACCTAGCCAACACACCAATATCGCAGCAGAGCTACCAATAATAATGACGCAGCAAAGCTGCCAGTAACAGTAATACAGCAAGGCTGCCAGTAACAGTATATGTGGCAAAGCCATCAGTACAGTATACTTCTCCTATATCAGAATCTCAACCCCATGCAATGTCATGTCATAAATCATACGTGTATGCAGTATGTCACACTCAGTAACAGTCATATATATAACATAGAGCAAATCATCCATACACTCATTTCAACTCCTAGGGGTATAACAGTCATTTTACCCTTTAAGGGATCTTGGTAATTTTACCCTTCAGGGGTATTTTAGTAATTTTACCCTTCGAGGGTATTTCAATAATTTTATTCTTTGAGGGTATTTCAGTAATTTTACCTTTTAAGGGTATTTCAATAATTTTACCCTTCGAAGGTATTTCGGTAATTTTACCCTTCGAGGGCATTTCAGTAATTTTACCTTTGAGGGTATTTCAGTCATTTTACCCACGATTCGTAAGTTGGGCTTACCACTCGAGTGTTCACACGCCCGTGTGGTCTCAAATGTCATGTTTACAGCTTTTCGTCGCCGATCTACGGTTGCAGTAGGGTGATTGCACACCTGATTGCGAAGGCGTACCTAGATCCACGAACACCCAAAATCTGCATTCAAACACGTTTACCATTAATCGCTAACAATAGGACTAATCTCCTTCTTTTACATCCATGATCAAAACTAAACTAATACTTGCCTCGACTAACAAAAATGGCTTAGTCGACTTTTACAACCGATGAAGATTGACTTCAAACTTGTTGACAGATATCTGCAATACAACAATCTCATTAAATAGTATTGTTTAATCATGTGGTTGAAATCCACACATGACCATATGCAGAACCATTGAACATTCGGCCTTCACATAAAGGAAGACTAGCCTACCTACCTTGATCGAGGAATGAGAGAGTGATTTTGATGACTTTACAACGCTTACACTGCACCACTCTTCGAGGAATACCTTAATACAGCAACAAGGAGCACATCGAGAGAAAGCATCAGTAGTTGGTAATCAAAGATTACAAAGAAGGGTATTTGGTTTTAAGATAAGGAAAAGAAGAGAACAGACTTACACAAGAGAGGAGTGTAACCACTTACCGATAATCAGAACCCTGCAGCACAGCAACCGCAAAAAGTAGCAAAGAAAGATCAATGTAGAGAACGATACTACGAATGATAATGTTCAGCTACACTACACTCAAAAAAATTTTGTCTCGGTCAAAAAGAATAAAAGAAGGTTGAAATCACAAACAGTAAAAAAAGGTTAGGAAAAAGATTCGGCACACAAAGTAAAGAAGAGGGAAAAGAGAAGAGGAAAAATTGGCAACAAGAGAAGAAGAAACTGAAAAGAAAGAAGAAAATAAAAGATGAAGGAAGAGAGTGTGTTCGGCCAAAAAGAAAATAGGTAAAAACAACCCGAGAGGTACCCCAAAACTAACAAAAAACGGCACCTAAAAGTAGAGAAACAAAGACGCAAAACCGACCGAAACCACATAGTAGAGGAAAAAAAAACTTCAACCAAGCTGATTACCTCAGTGCCACAAGCCAAAATCAGCACAAGCATACTCCATACGGCACACAACTCCTCCTCTCCTACAAACTCCTTGATTTTATCCTAAAATCTCTCCCCTTATCGCTCCTTGATTCTCTCCAGCCAATCACAACCTCACTATTCTCTCCATGATACACTCCTCCATTCAAATTCCATAGCATTTCAGTCAAACTCCACCACCTCACTGCACAAGTGATAAAAATAAACACTCTTTAGTGCAGCACAAGACTCGAACCTCAAACCTCAAAGGAACTTCACACGCCACCTTTCCACTATACCACAAGCTCATTTTTTAACATAAAACCAACACTAATATTTATAAGGCCTACTTGCCTATGTCTAGATTCATTTAAGAGCAAAAATTAAAAATTCTGCAAAAGCCAAGACTTGAACCCAAGCTTCTCAAACACTCTCATACACACCCAAATCACTTAGCCATTAAAGCAAACAAGAAATTTGTGACAAATCATACAAAAATTAGAGACTTAAATTTTGAGGCGTTACAACTCTACCCCCCTTAACGAAATTTCGGCCTCAAAATTTACTTAGTCAGAATAGGTGAGGGTATTGTTGTTGCATCGCCTATTAGGGTTCCCACGTGGCTTCTTCTGAACTGTGATTACGCCAAAGCACTTTAACTAGAGAAATTGACTTCTTCCTTAGTACTTAATCGCACGGTCTAAAATCTGCATAGGCTCCTCCTCGAAAGTCAGATCTGGCCTAACATCGATCTCCTCAATTGGCACTATGTGTGTAAGATCAGAGCGATAACGTCTCAGGATGGAGACATGAAACACATCGTGAATCCGATCCAACTCTGGAGGTAACTCAAGCTGGTAAGCAATCAGTCCCACATGCTTCAGTATACGGTAAGGCCTAATGAACCTAGGGCTAAGCTTACCCTTCCGCCCAAACCTCAATATCATTTCCCATGGGGAGACCTTGAGAAATATGACGTCCCTCATAGAATACTCAATCTCTCAACGTGTAAGATCCGCGTAAGACTTCTACCTAACAGATGCTTCCTTCAACCGGTCTCGAATCAGTTTTACCTTTTCTTCAGTATCAGAAACCAACTCTGGCCCCAGAACTTACCGCTCGCCTAACTCAGTCTAACAGGTGGGAGTACGACACCTACGACTATATAATGCTTCATACAGTGCCATTTGAATACTGGACTGGTAGCTATTATTATACGGAAACTCTGCTAGCGACAAATAATCTTTCGAGTTTCCTTGGAAATCCACTACACAACACCTTAACATATCCTCCAGAATTTGAATCACATTTTCTGACTAACCATCAGTCTGGGGATGAAACGCAGTACTAAAGTCCAGTCTTGTACCCAAAGCCTCGTTTAAATTCTTCTAAAATCAAGACGTAAAACAAGAATCTCTATCAAATATAATAGAAATTGGTACCCCATGTAGTCCTATAATCTCAGCTACATACAATTTAGCCAACTTCTGCAAAAAGTAATCAGTACGAACTGGTATGAAGTAGGCAGATTTAGTCAATCGATCTACAATAACCCATACCAAATCCTTCTAAGTAGGCGTTAAGGGCAGCCCACTCATAAAATCCATGGTTACTCTCTTCCATTTCCAAAGTGGAATCTTAACTGGCTGTAGTAACCCTGAAGGTAACTAATGTTCAGCCTTCACTTGCTGACAAGTTAAACACTTACCCACGAAATCAGTTACTTCACGTTTCAATCCTGGCCACCAATAAAACTCACGAAGATCTCGATACATTTTATTCCCGCCTGGATTCATAGCATAAGAACTACTATGCGTCTTTCGCAGTATAGACTGCCTCAAATCATTATCCCTCGGTACACAAACTCTCCCACGAAAGCACAATACTCCTTCACTATTTAACCCAAAATTTAAAGTTTTCTCATTCTCAACCTGACGGAAACGAGGGATCAGTGACTCATCCAACAACTGTTTACCCTTAATCTGTTCGGTCCACGTCGGTCTAACTTGCAACTCAGCCAACAAGCTACCATCATCAAACAAACTGAGATGAGCAAACATTGCTCTCAATTCAGATACAGCCCTACGGCTCAATACGTCAGCTACCATGTTAACCTTACCAGGATAGTATTCAATCGAGCAATCACAGTCCTTAAGCAGCTCTATCTATCTTTGCTGCCTAAGATCCAACTCCTTCTTAGTGAGGAGGTACTTAAGACTCTTATGATCTGTGTAGATAATACACTTTTCACCGTAAAGATAGTGCCTCCAAATTTTTAGTGCGAATACCACGCAGCTAGCTCCAAGTCATGAGTAGGGTAATTCGCCTCATAAGGCTTAAGCTGACGTGACATATAAGCAATCACCTTACCCTCCTGCATCAGAACACAACTCAAACCAACGTGTAATGCATCACTATAGACAGTGAATTCCTTCCCAGACTCTGGCTATATTAAGATAGGGGCCTCAGTTAGAACTTTCTTCAATTTCTCAAAACTTTCTTACTGCTTATTAGTCCAATTAAACGGTACCTCTTTACACAACAACTTAGTCAGGGGTGCAACAATCAAAGAAAACCCCTCAACAAAATATCTATAATACCCTGTCAGACCTAGAAAACTTCGAATCTCATATACGGTCTTAGGTGATTTCCAATCCAGTACAGTTCCAATTTTTCGAGGATCAACTGTAATCCCCTCGGCAGATACCATGTGACCCAGAAATGTCACTTCTCACAGCCAGAACTTACACTTGCTGAACTTAGCATACAATTATTTTTCCCTTAAAATCTGTAGAATAATTCGGAGATGTGCATCATGCTCATCCTTGATTCTCGAATACACCAAGATAGCGTCTATGAATACCATTACGAATCGATCCAAGTAGGGATGGAATACTCAGTTCATTAGGTCCATGAAGGCAGCTGGTCCATTCATCAGCCCAAACGGTATTACTAGGAACTCGTAATGACCATAACGAGTCCTAAACGCAATCTTATACACATCAACCTCTTTAACTTTCAACTGATGGTACCCAGAACGAATATCTATTTTGGAGAAAATCGATGCTCCTTGTAACTGATCAAATAAATCATCTATCCTCGACAAAGGATACTTATTCTTGATAGTCAACTTATTCAGTTGTCGATAATCGATGCACATGCGATAGTCTCATCCTTCTTCTTAACGAATAGCACTGGTACTTCCCATAGAGACATGCTAGGTTGAATAAATCCTCGATCCAGCAGTTCTTAAATTTGAGCTTTTAACTCCACCAGCTCCTTTGATGCCATTCTATAAGGGGCGATGGATACTATATATATTCCTGACAAAAGCTTAATTCCAAATTCAACTTCACGGCTCGGAGGCAACCGAGAGAGCTTATCAGGAAATACATTTGAAAAATCCCTAACCGTTCTGATATCTCCAACAGAAGGACCTCTAGAATCAGATACACCAACATAGGCTAGAAACGCCTCACAACCTTTGCGAACCAGTTTTTTGGCCCTTAATGCAGAGATCGCATTAGACAGAAAGTCCCTTCGCTCCCTAATCACAACCACCTCCTCATCCTCATTAGTCTTTAATATCATCGACTTAGCAGCACAATCCAAATTTGTGTGGTGTTTTACCAACCAATCAATCTCTAAGATTAGGTCGAATTCACCAAACGGTAGCTCCATGAAATTCGCTAGAAATATAACTCCTTGAACCTCTAAGGGCACATCTCTGAACAACTTGTCTACCTTTACCGATTGTCTCAGTGGACTTAACACAGTCATCTCATTAACAGTACTCTCACACATGATACCCAAGGTGCTAGACACAGTGCATGCATTGTATGAATGTGTAGACCCTGTATCAATTAAAGTAGTGTAAGGTACATTATGAATTAGGAACATATCAGTTATAACATCTAGAGTGTCACCGTCCTCACGACGATGAGCAGCATAAACCAGTTCTGGCTGTCTCGCCTCACTATTACCAACACCTCTGCCGGACATTCCACGACCTCATCCCACACTATTACCACCTCTAACCTACCCACAGCCTCTCGGTGGCAGCTGACCACCTCTAACTGGCTGAACAAAACCCTGACCTGTAGCTTGCATCTGAATAGGCCTCTGAGGACAATCCTTAACTTGATGCTCCTTAGACCCACATCTGAAACATGCTTCAATCTTCTTCCAACACTCACCCAGATGATATCTCCTACAATCAGTACAAGGCTGAGGTCTTGCAACAGAATCCCCAGCACGGACTGGCCCATCAAACTTGGCCTTATTTTTAGGTATTCCAGAAGAACTTGGGGGCTCTGAATCCCTCCTAAACCTACCCCTATCTTTCTCATAGTTCTGGCGCTCAGAGCGCTTCACATCCTCGGCAATTTTTACCTTTTCAACTAGGGCAGCAAAATCTCGCTCCCTCTGCGGAGCTATCAAGACTTGCAATTCATCTCAGAGACATTCCTCAAATCACACACAGCGTTCATATTCAGTCGCCACTATCCCACAATCATAGTGACTCAGACGCAGAAACTCTGCCTCATATTCAGCCACAGTTTTATTCCCCTAAACCAAACTCAAGAATTCCCTACTTCGAGTGTCCACATAACTTGCACCCACATACTTTTCTTGAAATACTGACTTAAATAAATCCCACGTTAACCGGTCGGCCTGAGTACCCTCTCTCACAGTAAGCCACCACTAATAGGCTTCATCTCGCAGTAAAGACACTGCACCTTGTAGCTTTTGCTCAGAAGTGCGTCGAGGTCATCCATTATTCTCTCCGTGGCTTCTAACCAGTATTCAGCCACATTAGGGGCCACTCCAGAAACACCCCTGAAAATTTTCGCTCCATTTGACCGTAGTCGTTCTGAAATTTACCCACGACCCATAGCACTTATACTGGTCCCTACGACCCTTTCCAGAATATGGAGCATAGCTTGGGATAGTGTATCATCCCCAGCCGCTCAATCGAATGATCCCAACTCAGTAACCAATGAAGATGGTGCCTCCCTAGCCTCAACATTAGGTATGTGCCCTGACGCCGAAGACCCAACCTTAGCACTTCCTCGGCCTCTGCCACGGCTTCGTGTACCCCTTCCACGAGTACCTCTAGCGCTCATATCGAATAACGTATAATTTTTTTACGAATTTTTATGCATTATTTTACGATTTCAGTAATTATTAATAGATGTCTTATGAAAAGGCAGTAATCAGAGTTTGTTTTTGCAATTTAAGAGTATCCCTACAGTTTTCAGTTTTCTCTAATCTAAGAGTTTCAGTACAGTCCTACAATCTATAGTAATCTCTCAATATATTTCAGTTTAAGCAATCTACAGTATATAGAAAACTTACAGATTCGGCGCTGGAGACTCGGTGTGCCATACATGTAACCTTCAAGAATAATTCAAAAATATTTTCCAAAAATTCCAAATATTTTCAAACCCATTCCATAATCTGGTGTGTCACATTAAAATGTCTCTTAAAACTTAGACTTGTTGATAAAACTCGTTTCTTGCTGATAAAACTCGTTTCCTAATTTTGGAAACCTCTTTAGTAATGTTGAATGGAACACTTAACCAAATGTTTGCCTTATTAACTGCTATTATTATATTGAGTTAATTTAAAATGCGGAAGCATTTGAAAACTCTAACGTTTAAAGTCTGTGTCTTTGAAAAATCGTAATTATTTTGAAAAATTTTTTTCACCTAACTAGCAGTATAATATATGTAAGCAAAACCCAATTAAAGTTAACAAAACCAAATTAAAGGCCTTATTACAAAAACAAAACCCAACAAATTAATAAAATTAAAAAAAAAAGAAAAATGTAAACATCAGCAGTAGTTGTGTGGCCACCTCCAAGTCCCTCGCAACCCCGAATCGCATATGGCTAAGGATTACCTGCACAGTTAAAAGGAAAGAGTGAGTTTTTAAAACTCAATGTGTAATCCCCTACCAAATAGTCCACATACAACATGCTATAACAGTCTGGGCCTGAGCCATATTCAGTAACAGTACCGTGTGGGCTAAGCCCAGTACAGTAACAGTGAGTGGGTCCTAGCCCAAAACAGTAATCAGTACAATGCAGTTATGCAACCCATCCCAATCCAGCCAACACATCACTCCGTACCACCAACACACCATGTAGGGATAAAATCACCCACCTAACCAACACACCAATATCGTAGCAGAGTTGCCAGTAATAATGACGCAACAAAGCTGCCAGTAATAGTAACGCAGCAAGGCTGCCAGTAACAGTATATGTGGCAAAGCCACTAGTACAGTATACTTCCTCTATATCAGAATCCCAACCCCATGCAGTATGTCATGTCATAAATCATACGTGTATGCAGTATTTCACACTCAGTAACAGTCATATATATAACATAGAGCAAATTGGTCATATACTTATTTCCACTCTTAAGGGTATAACAGTCATTTTACCCTTAAGGGGTATCTCAGTAATTTTACCCTTCGAGGGTATTTTAGTAATTTTATCTTTCAGAGGTATTTCAAAAATTTTACCCTTCGAGGGTATTTTGGCAATATTACCTTTCAAGGGTATTTTAATAATTTTACCCTTCAAAGGTATTTCGATAATTTTACCCTTCGAGGGTGTTTCGGTAGTTTTACCTTTCGGGGTTAATTCGATCATTTTACCCATAATTCCCAAGTTGCGCTTACCACTTGAGCGTTCGCACGCCCGTAATGTCTCAAACGCCATGTTTTCGAATTTTCGACTTTTCATCGATCTACGGTTGCAATAGGGTGATTACACACCTGATTGCGAAGGCGCACCTAGATCCACAAACACCCAAAATCTGCATTCAAACACATTTTCCATTAATAGCTAACAATAGGACTAATCTTCTTCTTTTACATCCATGATCAAAACTAAACTAATACTTGCCTCGACTAACAAAAATGGCTTAGCCGACTTTTACAACCGATGAAGATTGACTTCAAACTTGTTGACAGATATCTGTAATACAACAATCTCATTAAACAACATTGTTTAATCATGTGGTTGAAATCCACACATGACCATATGCAGAACCATAGAACATTCGGCCTTCACATAAAGGAAGACTAGCCTACCTACCTTGATCGAGGAATGAGAGAGTGATTTTGACGACTTCACAACGCTTACACTGCACTACACTTCAAGGAAAACCTTAATACCGCAACAAGCAGTACATCGAGAGAAAGCATCAGTAGTTGGTAATCAAAGATTAGAAATGAGGGTATTTAGTTTTAAGATAAGGAAAAGAAGAGAACAGATTTACACAAGAGAGGAGTGTAACCACTTACCGATAATCAGAACCCTGCAACACAGTAACCATAAGAAGCAGTGGAGAAAGATCAATGTAGAGAACGATACTATGAATGATAATGTTCAGCTACACCATACTCAAACAAAAAGGATATGTCTCGGTCAAAAAGAATAAAAGAATGTTGAAATCAAAAACAGTAAAAGAAGGTTATTCAATCAATAGAGAAAAAAGAGAAGAGGAAAAAGATTCGGCACACAAAGTAAAGAAGAGGGAAAAAAGAAGGGGAAAATCGGCAACAAGAGAAAAAGAAACCGAAAAGAAAGAAAAAAAAGAAAAGATAAGGGAGGAGAGTGTGTTCGGCCAAAAAGAAAATAGGTAAAAACAACTCGAGAGGTACCCCAAAACTAACAAAAATCGGCACCTAGAAGTAGAGAAACAAAGACGCGAAATCGACCGAAACCACACTAGTAGAGGAAAAACAACTTCAACCAAGCCGATTACCTTAGTGCCACAGACCAAAATCTGGCACAAGCATACTCCATACGGCACACAACTTCTCCTCTCCCACAAACTCCTTGATTTTCTCCTAAAATCTCTCCCCTTATCCTTCTTTGATTCTCTCCAGCCAATCACAATCCCACTATTCTCTCCAAGATACACTCCTCCATTCAAATTCCACAGCATTTTAGTCAAACTCCATCACCTCACTGAACAGGTGATAAAAATAATCACTCTTTAGTGCTGCACAGGACTCGAACCTCAAACCTCAAGGGAACTTCACACGCCACCTTGCCACTATATCACAGGCTCATTTTGTGACATAAAACCAACACTAATATTTATAAGGCCTACCTGTGTATGTCTAGATTCACTTAAGAGTAAAAATTAAAAATTCTGCAAAAGCTAATACTTGAACCCAGGCTTCTCAAACACTCCCATACACATCCAAATCACTTAGTCATTAAAGCAAACAAGTAATTTGTGACAATTCATACAAAAATTAGAGACTTAAATTTTGGGCGTTATTGAAATGGTCAAACTTATAATGAAAGTGGGAACATCTGTGATGCGGATATGGCAATTTATGAAGTGATGGGCTAAAAAGACCCGATTTTTAGTCAAATACTTTAGGATTTTCTAACAAGGACGGTTCGAATGAAGTGTCTGGTATTCTGTTACAAGTAACAAATTCAAGTAGATCGGTAGGCTCTGCTAAGCAGGCCAGCCATACGCAATGAAGCTGTTGAGTTTGAACGTTCAAGGCTTAGGGAGGCCTCGGACAGTATGCCGTCTCTGGCATATGCTGAGAGATATAAATCCCTTTATAGTGTTCCTAATTGAAACAAAACTACATGGTTTTATTATGGAAGAAATAAGACGCAAATGTGGATTTCATAATGGGATGGATGTAGATTTAGATGGTAGAAGTGGGGGTTTATCAATGGGTTGGAGGAGTGATTCTAAGGTTTCTCTTCGGTCTTTTTCGAGAAGGCACATTGACATTATGATTGATGAAAATACTGATGGTAAAACTTGGGGATGTACGGGGTTTTATGGAGCGCCCAAAAAGAATCTGAGGGAGGCATCGTAGAATTTATTATGTTCCTTGGATCGCTTTCCACATATCCCATGGCTTGCAATAGGGGATTTTAATGAAATAGCTTATTCATCTGAAAAGAAAGGTGGATTACCTCAGAGGGAGAGAAAAATGAGTAGATTTCGGGAAGCTTTGTCTAATTGTTCTCTTACAGATTTGGGATATAAAGGACAATGGTTTACCGAGGAAAAAGGTTGTACCTGAGCAAACAGTATTAGGGAACATTTGGATCGAGGGGTTGCAAATGTAGTTTACTGGGATTTATTTCAAAATTACAAAATACATCATCTCACGTATTCTTTTTTAGATCACTGCCCCTTGTCGTTACACCCAGAATTGGGAAATAATCATGTGAAACAGTGGCACTTCAACTTCGAGGTTGCTTGGCTTTTGGAAGAAATGTGCGAGTCAAAGGTTCTGAAATTATAGACTAAAAATTTGGGTGATGTCCCTAATAAATTAAAGGTGGTTGGAGTGAGCCTTAACGCGTGGTGCAAAAGGATTAAAAAAGAAAGGGTTTTGTCAAAAAACAATCTTGAAAAGTAACTCATTAAGTTGAATAAATCATACCCAACTGATGAGGTGTTGGGCGATATTGTTCAGATAACATTAACCCTTAATATGGAGGCCGATAGAGAGGAACTCTACTAGAAACAAAGAGCCAGATCTAATTGGATGAAGAATGATGATCGAAACACAAATTTTTTCCATAAATTTGCAACAGAAAGAAGACGAAGGAATATGGTGGATAAATTATCGAATTCTAATGGAAATATTTATGAGATCAATGAGGAGCTACTGTCGCTTGCAGCTATCTACTTTGCCTCTCTATTCACTTCGAATGGAATAAAAAATCCCAGATCTATCTTGAAAGGGTTTGAGTCGTGCATTACCCGAGCAATAAACGAGAGGACCATGCAAAGGATTTTTCTTATGAGAAAGTTTGTATGGCGTTAAAATCTATGCATTAGTTGAAGGCTTCTAGAGAAGATGGCTTGGGTACAGGTTTTTATCAACGGTTTTGGCATATTGTGGGTAAGAAGGTAGTGGATTATTGTATAGAGACTCTAAATGAGATCAACAATTAATCTACTCAACTTTCACGGAGGAAGAAAGAAATTTGATTGTAAACATCCCTATACCTATTACTAATCAATCTGATAAGGTAATATGGTCTAGAGAAAACTCGGGTATTTATTCAGTAAAAAGTGGATATAAAGCCCTCATTGAGCCTTCTCATTTGAGTACTATTGAGCAGTACAATTTTAAGTAAATTTGGAGTTTAATGTGCCCATCAAAAATCTAAATTTTAGTCTGGAAATTGGCAAACAATTATATTCCTACTTTCCAAAATTTGCATTATAGAAGAATTTTGTCAGATAATAGTTGCTCGCGCTATCAGGATTGTAGTGAACCAACTATTCATGTTGCTCTATATTGTGCGTTCGCTATGCAGGTTTGGTCAAAATTAAATTATCAGTGGCTATGTTCAATTGCGGTTATGAGTTTTAACGAGTGGTTAAACTGGCTATTCCTTAATTCAGCCAGTAATAATAAAGAGGAAATAACCATTACAATTTTGGCAATCTGGTTTTCCTGCAATAAACCGTTACATGAAAAAAAAGTACAAAATGTGGAGGAAGTAATTACCTTTGTGGGCTATCTGGAACGTTACAAAACCCCAGACCCAAAGCTTTGATAAAACGGAAACCCCATCCTACGAATTGGGTCAAAGTGAATGTTGACGCAGGTTTCTCTGAGGCAAAACAACATGTAGCATCAAGTTTCTTAATTAGAAATGACGAAGACTTATAATGGGGTAGGGAATCAGAACTCATAACCTAGTTAGATGATGGTTGTTCTTCACGAACTCTAGTTTGCGTTGGAGATGGGTTTCACAAAAATTATTCTAGAAATGACTCTAGAACAATTATTAAAAATCTCCAAGCAACAGAGGAAGACTATTCAGAGATAAGACTGATTATTTCGGATGAGAAGGCTCTAGTAAGGATTTTTTCTTCATGTTGTTTTGAGTTCGTTGAAAGAGAAGGTAACGCAACATGGCACATGTGATGGCGGTTGAAGGGATGAGAAGATTCGAAGACTCATTCTGGGTTGAAGATGCTCCATTAAAAGCGTTGGAAATAGCATATTTGGATTGTCGTTTCATCTAACCACCATAGTTTCCCTCATCTATTGCTCGCTGTAATAGGCCCAATTTGCCCAGGCCCGCATGCATAAACCAAATAAAAGAATAAATAAAGGCCAACAATTCCAAAGTCCATTTACATTTATCCAAAAGGCCCAAATTACATCAGCCCAAATACTAGACCCTAGCCCAAATACAAAGTGACCCAAAACGAGCCTTCAGAAACCCTAGTAGCAACACAAGACCCTTAGCGCCGCAGCGGCCAGAGTTTCCTCCGCTGGAGTTGCGCCTTCACGTGCGTGTGAACCTCCGTCCGTTGCTCCAGGCTGGCCTCCAAATCTGCAAACAAACAGCAACAACAGAAAAAGGCAACAAAAATACGAGAAAAGGGGGATAACAGATTGGATTTTGGAAGGCATTTTATTTTGATTTTTTTTCTGTAATTCCAGCTATAAAAGCCAATACGAATATGGTACCAGGGAATTTAAAAAAACACAAAAAAGAGAGAAATAAAATCAAAGAGGTGAAACGCATCTCTGATTGTTTTTTTAAATTTATTTTTGTTGTTTTATTTACTGTTTTTATATTGAACAAGAATAAAAATATTACCTTCATGGTTACGCTGTTGAGATCCATGTCTACCTCGCCTGAATCGGGCCGGATTTGGTGTCGGGATTCGGATCGGCTAAATCATCTGAGAACGGTGGCGTAGAGGAGGGTTTGGTGTTTTTCTGAAATTAGTTAAAGATAGGGTTTCATAGGGTATTTATACAGCACGTGAAATGGTGCCGTTTAAAGCCTCTGTTAATAGCTTTAAAACGGCGCCATTTAGATGTATAACCCGACGACCCGACCCGAGTAGCGCAGGATCTGCGTGTTTTACTTTCAATGGGCCATTTGCGCATTTGGTCCCTCGATTTTTAGAAGCGTGTTTAAATCAATTTTTTTGTTTCTTTTAAATTTAGCCACATGCTTTATTTTTGTTTCAAATCAATCCTCATTGCTGCGCAGTGTTTTAGGGAGGCGGATTATTTCCATTTTGGCCCCCTTATTTAATGCACGCGTTGCAAATTAGTCCTCCATTTTGTTTTAATTGCATTTTTCTTCTTCTTCTTCTTCTTCTTCTTCTTTGCAATTCGTTTTTTTTAAATAAATTGTTATCATTATAATTATTATTATTATATTCATATGCATGCATCGTTTTTTTATGTAATATATATATGTATATTTATTTTTTATGTATATTTATATTTTTAAAACTAATATTTTTTTTCATATTTATAGATATGCACATATATTTTTAATTAATTTTGATAATATTGATATCATTTAATTATTTTTAATATATTTTATGTATATATGCATATATTTATTTATTTTTTCATAAATGCATTATGTATTTTGCATATAAGTTTTATAACCCAAAATTTTATTTGTAAATCATATGTATTTTTTTTAAATTTCTATGTGTATATTATATACCTTCTGTTCTTTATTTATTTTGCTTGCTTTCTTCATTCGCTATTTAATTGTGTTTACATTTTTTTTATTCATTTGATATTTTGCATGTCATTATTTATTTATTTATTCATATTATTTCTATACAATTGTTGTATTTATTCTTAATATTTGTAAAGAGGCATTTATTCATACATTCAATATAACATTACGTCATCTTTTGACTCAAATTTAAAATGGAACTTTTCAAAATAGAGATAATACTCGTATTTAGGATTTTCAAGAAAATTGAGCCCTAACGTATTGGGTTCCGATTTTCTTCGTTAAATCCAACAATCGAGAATTACTCTTTGATCAAACAAAATAAAACTTATCATCGGGAATTCAATATGTTGTGTCCTAACGTATTGGATGTGACATATTGATTTCTCAAGATAAAGATTTTTTTTTAAAAATGATAAAGGAAATATTGAACTTTTGGGATTTTAGGAAATCGTACCCTAATGTATTGGGCCGGGATTTCTTCATAAATTTTAAACAATTAAATATTTTCTGAAGTTTTATTACACGAGTTTTTTTTGGACCAACTCGTCTTGAAAAGAATAAAATATTGTGCTTTAACGCATTGGGTGTGATATTTTCTCTTTTCAAAATGAGGAAGTCTTAAGAAATAATTTAATTAAGGATCGTATTTTTCAACTCTCGACATTAAGATATTTATTAATCAACTTGGTACCAATTTTTGGGCGTTACGAGGGTGCTGATCCTTCCTCGTACGTAACTGACTCCCAAACCCATTTTTCTAAAACTCGTAGACCAAATTCATTTTTAGGTGATCCAATCACACCTTAATAAAAGATTGGTGGCGACTCCCATTTTCACCGACAACTAATTTTTGCTTTTTCCTAAAAATAAAAAATGGTTTCGACAGCTTGGCGACTCCACTGGAGATGATTTTTTTTTAAAATAAGAGAGTTGAGCCACAAAGTTGATTAATTTTTGTCTTATGGTCGAGAAAATAAATTGTAAAAATTCATAAGATCCTTTTGCATTCATTATATTATTGCTTAATTGATCTAAGTTATTTTTGCATTATACATTACATGGGTTGAATGATTTTACCCTTCTAAGTGGGAGTGAGAAACTATTCTTTCGTGAGGTTTTCACTTTCGTATAGGATAGTGGATCACTTTCGGAATACATCGGTACCTATGCCTTCGTGAGATTATCATCTCTGTATAGTCATAGGGAAAATGTGTTCCCCTGAACCGAACTTGATCTATAAGAGCCTATAATGGGTGAGGATCAAAGAATCTGGTGGTTCGGGTACCTTTACTTTAGAACCAAACCGCATATAATGAACCTTAGGAACTTGCCCTAGGTAGAACTATGCCAAACCCCTAGAGGTCACCCGAGTAGGTACTTTATTTATTTGCTTTTACTTTGTACTAACTTGTTTTTTATGTTGTTTTTATTATTATTGCATTGCATTTGCATCTTAAAAAACAGGTGTTGATTCACGTTCAGTTGCTAAATAGAGATCTTGTCATAAGGAAATGGGTTTCTTGATAAAGGGGATGACAATATGATTTTCCGAATATGGTCCAAGAACATGTGATAAGAGAAGGATGATCATTTAATGGAGGACTACACGACTATGGCTCCATTGCCCAAGGATTGAAGATGACAAAGATTATTCGAGAGCTGCTGAACCTTCTTAAAGAAAAGCCAACGAGCATCACGAGGATGAGTGAGCAACAAGTTACGGCCCGGATCAAGCAAAAAGGAGATAGAAGAGACATTTTTTTTGAAGAAGTTTGTGAGATTTATCTTAACGCTCGAATGAAGAAGAGGATCGAATATCTTTGCCTATGAGAGCAAGGCCGTATAAATATCCACTTTATGTAAAGAGATTTGTTTTCTAGTAAAGTTTTCTAAATGGAATTGAATCAGAATCAACATCTTTTTATGCATTCATTGCATGCATTCGCGTTACATGACATCATACGCATTAAAATCCATTAAAAGAGCCTAATCGATTAAAATTATTCTTTAGTTAATTTGGAAATCAACCAACCTACCAAACACCGTTATAGTACCCGAGCAAAGTTAGGAGGCATGGACCAAAGAATGGAAAGAATAGAGCAAATGCAAATACAGATGTTAGAGCAATTGACCAAATTTTAACAAGATATGAAAGATCAAATGCTAGAATTCCAAAGCAATGTGATAAACCAGTTAACCCAGTTATTGGCTAGAGCGTTAGAAAGAGAGGAAAGTCCAGTGGTCCACTTTGGGGAGGATAATGAAGACCCTGTTTATCCTTCAAGTTTTACCCCGATAAGTGTCCAGCCAGATATGCGTCCACAAGGGGCACCCCTTACTATCAAATCTCAACAATATCAGACCGATACCTTAACACCAATGAATCGTTCGATAGGCTCAAGATCCAATTTGAGGAACAATCAAGCCAATCCTATTGCTCTTGATAATCCAACAAAAATAAAACAGGCAAGGGTAGAGTACCCAGATACTATAAAGACCCCAAATAGGAAGGTGAATAAGGGGGATAATGCAGGCAGATATAACAAGGGCCACTCAAAACCAATCGCTGTGGGCTGGCCAAAGACAGAAACTACCAGCCATCAGAACCCTTTAAAGCGAGAATATTACACGAAGGCAAATACAGAAATGCCTCAGTTCATGCCTATACCGATGTCATATAGCGAGCTATATCAAAGCCTATTTAATGCACATATGATGTCCCCTTTCTACCAGAAACCAATGTTGCCTCCATTTCCTAAATTGTATAACGCAAATGCTCAGTGTGAATACCATACAGGAATTGTGGGGCACTCGATAGAAAATTGCACCGCATTCAAAAAGATAGTTGAAAGATTTATTAATATAGGCATTGTCAAGTTCGGTGAAGCCTTCAGTGCAGAAAATCTGCTACCCAACCACATTGATAATAGGGAGAATGCAATGAATGAAGAAGTGTTGGGAAACATTCACATCAATGTCATATACGAAGACATAATTGAAAATTGACCTTGTTAGATGTCCGCCCTTATAAATTTGGGAGTGTTCAAAATAATTGGATTGCGGAAGAAATGTTTGTAGTTTTTAGAGCTTATTTAGAGTAATGTTCAGAACATTCTTGTTGTTTTTAGCATAAAAATGATAGGAATTCCTTTGTGAAATAGGCTCATGTCTGAACATTATTATTCTAATAAAATACATCTTTACAGTTATTTTTGAGCCAATATTCTTTCATTCTTTGTGAGTAATTATTCTTTTATTCTTTGGATTTTCTTTCACATCATTTTTTCATTCATAATTATATTGTACAAATAATTATTAGTAAATTTGCACGTTCTTTTGTATATTCTTTTGCACTTACTAGGGGTCCTTAGATATCAATGACATGAGCGACGCTGGTACAATCTTAAAATCTCCTTTTGAGCAAGACATGTGTTTAGAGGGATCTCAGGACTTTGAAGATGACATAGATTGTAGCCTATTTCTAGACTTGTTAAGGATGGTAGAACAAGTCGAGAAACGGATCTTACCCTACAAAGAATCATTAGGATACATGACTTCTCCTTATGTGGGGCATGAAGGTCATTTGGTCGATCTCGCTAAAAGAGTCAACGGTCATTGATTCGTCTTTATGGTCGTCAATTACTTTACTAAATGGGTGGAAGCTGCCTCGTATGCAAATGTCATAAAGTCAACAGTCAGCAAATTCTTAAAGAATCCTATGTTAGTATGGAACGCCAAAAGGATCATATCTGACAATGTACTAAATTTGAACAACAGCACAATATCAAAAGTTTGCAGTCTGTTCACGATTAATGCCATATTGCCCAAAAAAAAGATGGCAAAAAAAAACTCTACCGGGGCAATGCCTTTCTCTTGGGACCATCGCGGTTTTGCCTATTAAAGACAAGATTCTTTCTCTTTGAGTTTTTGGATCCAATTCCAATTGAAGAGGAATGTTCAAAGTTATCCATTATGGTCAAATGTGCCAAAAGCAAATGATGCGAGCTCACAAAAAAGGTCCGCCCTAGAGAATTCCTTGAGAAGGACTTGGTATTGAAGAAGATCCTTCCCATACAAAAAAAACTTTATCCCAAGCTGAGAAGGACCTTATGTAGAAGGCCTTATCTGGAAAAGCGTCAATTTTTATCAGAAGGGATAACAATGACATGCCTAATCCTATGAGTTCAGATTCAATCAAAAAAATATTTTAAAAAAAAAGAAAAAGGAGAGGCCAAGGTGAAAATCCGTAAAGGACGCCTTGAGACCAAAGGGGATTTAAGTTGAAAACTCGAAAAGGGCGGCTCAAATTTTGATCAGAATGGGACATGAGGTGATCAGAGTGACTCAAATAGTGATCAAAATGAGGCATGAAGTGATTAGAGCAACTCGAATCTTGATCAAATTGGGGCATGTGGTAATCTAGGCAATAAAAAAGAGTAGGCAACATCTTAAGGCATCGGCAGAGTACTGTAGATCTCTCAAACACATGTCAAACTCAGGAGGGTCTTTAAAAAGTTTGTACAGAGAAGTTCAAGCTGCGTTATCTGGGGCACCCAATTTTCATACTATTGAATTTGTTGTTCTTGGAATACGTCATTCTTTTCCAAGATACACATTCTCAATCAATTTCTTTGTTACCATTCTTTACTATTTTTGATAATTTATTCCTTTCGAGCTATGCTCAGAGCTAATTTTATTCTTATCCATGGTTATGACCTTTTTGCAAGCATGTTACATTGGAATAATGATTAATGGACTAATAAAACTTTCACAAGGGAAGTTTGGCATATTACTTTAGAAGTTTCTAAATAATACAGGAACCTGAAACAAGACTATTGTTTAGAACACACTAAGTTTAAAAGTTGGAAATTTAAGAAGGAAAAGTCTAAATTAGGACTTTCTCTCTGGATTCTGTTATCAAAAACATTGATTGAGAAAGGTGACAGGATGTCAGGTTGGTGACAAAGCTAAAATAAACAAGTGAGCAATGATCATCAAGTAATAGGAAGAGGTTTTCTCGGAGAAGAAAGCCTTCATTTGCACATGAGCCTTTGGTGCGACACCTTAGGCATGGTGCAAAGGACCAAAAAATTTCACATTCTGTATCCTTGAATTGTGATAGGAGTGGATTGAGAAAAAGCCATATATTTCTACCCTCGGGTTGTAGTGGGAGAATGATGGTACAAATTTTGCGCCCCAATGGATTGAATTTCGAGGTTTACAGTGGGGGGCAACCTAACTAAATGTTTCTTCAGAAAAGCCAGACAAGCAAGAAGGCGTTGTAGCACGCCAATGATAAGGCCTTAATAAACTTTTAGCAGTGATAACCTAAGAAGGATCATTCTCAAAAAAAATACTATATTCATACAAACACCATCCACACATGTCTAGTTAGGAGCATTTGATGCATTTTGATCATGTCATCCTAATATTAGGCATAATTAGGTTCATTATACAGGTCATGTTCCCCAGAGAGCAGATCAGTAAAAATAGCAGATCTTGCCTTCCTGCACCGACAGCGAGGCAGATCAAAGACACTAGCCTTGTCTCCCTGGGTTGTAGCGGAGCAGGTTAAAAATAGAAGATCTTGCCTTCCTACACCGACAGTGAAGCAGATCGAAGATACCAGCCTTGCCTCCCTGGGTTGCAGCGGAGCAGGTTAAAAATAGCAAATCTTGCCTTCTGCACCGACAGCGAAGCAGATCGAAGACGCCAGCCTTGCCTTCCTAGGTTGCAGCGGAGCAGGCTAAAAATAGCAGATCTTACCCTTTTGCACCGACAGCGAAGCAGATCGAAGACACCAGCCTTGCCTCCCTAGGTTGCAGCGGAGTAGGTTAAAAATAGCAGATCTTGCCTTCCTACACCGATAGCGAAGCAGATTGATGACCTCAGCCCTATCTCCCTGGTCAGTAGTGGAATAGGCTAAATATTAAAGAATCCTATCTCCCTGGACAATAGTGGAATAGGTTAAAGATTCTGAATCCTATCTCCCTGGTCAGTAGTGGAATAGGTTGAAGATTGAGAATTCTATCTCCCTGGGCAGCAGTGGAATAGATTGAAGATTGTAGGTCCTATCTCCCTGATCAGTAGTGGAATAGATTAAAGATTGAGAATTCTATCTCCCTAGGCAGCAGTGGAATAGATTAAAGAGCTCTATCTCCCTGAATAGTAGTGGAATAGGTTAAAGATTGTGAATCCTATCTCCCTAGTCAGCAGTGGAATAGGCTGAAGATTGAGAATTCTATCTCCCTGGGCAGCAGTGGAATAGATTAAAGAATCCTATCTCCCTGGACAGTAGTAGAATAGGTTAAAGATTGTGAATCCTATCTCCCTAGTCAGCAGTGGAATAGGTTGAAGATTGAGAATTCTATCTCCCTGGGTAGCAGTGGAATAGATTGAAGATTGTAGGTCCTATCTCCTTGGTCAGCAGTGGAATAGGTTGAAGATTGTGAACCCTATCTCCCTGAGTAGCAATGGAGTAGGTGGAAAATAGTAGATCTTGCCTTCCTGCACCAACAGTGAAGCAGATCGAAGACATCAGTCCTATCGCCTTGATGTTGCAATGGAAAAGATTGAAGCCATGATGGCGAATCTTATCTCCCTGGCGTTAAGGTTTGGATTAGCTGAAGTGGAACGAATTGAAGCTGTGGGCAGCGAATTTTATCTCTTTGACATTACAGTGGAGCAGATTGAAGCTGCAATGGAAAATCTTACTTCCCTGGCGGTGTAATGGAACAGATTGAAGCTACGATGGCGAATCTTGTTTCCCTAACATTGAATATGGAAAATCTTATCTCCCTGAAGTTGCAATGGAGCAGATTAAAGCCGATAATCCTATCTCCCTGAAGTTGCAGTGAAGTGGATTAAAACCTTGGATCTTATCTCTCTGAAGTTGCAGAGAGCAGAACGCATCTAGCCTTATCTCCCTGAAGTTGCAATGGAGCAGACTAAATAAAAAAATCCTGTCTCCCGAAAGTTGTAGTGGAGTGGATTAGAATGATGGATCTTATCTCTCTGAAATTACACTAGAGTAGATCGCACCAAATTCATCTTTAAGTTGCAGCAGATCAAGTTGAAGCTATAGGTCTTATCTCCCTAAAGTTGCAGTGGAGCAAATAGCAAATTTTGTTCTCTTAAGAAACTACAACATACAAATCCTAAATTTTGTTCTCTTAAGAAACTACAACATACAAATCCTATCTCCCTGGCATTGCAGTGGAGTAGATTGAAACACTAGTTCCTATACCTCTAAAGATGCAGTATGAAGAAATAAAGGCTACTTGAAGAAGAAAAGCACTGAAGAAGCCGAGGTTCAGTAAAACCAGGCACAATTGGGCTTTTTAGTCTTTGCTCTGTTCCTGCTATACGACAACGAGCAAAGAGGGGCAGCTATAATAGGCCCAATTTTCTCGGGCCCGCATGCATAAACCAAATAAAAGAATAAATAAAGGCCAACAATTCCAAAGTCCATTTACATTTGTCCAAAAGGCCCAAATTACATCAGCCCAAATACTAGACCCTAGCCCAAATACAAAGTGACCCAAAACGAGCCTTCAGAAACCCTAGTAGCAGCACACGACCCCTAGCGCCACAGCGGCCAGAGTTTCCTCCGCGCGAGTTGCGCCTTCACATGCATGTGCTCCTCCGTCTGTTGCTCCAGGCTGGCCTCCAAATCTGCAAACAAACAGCAACAACAGAAAAAGGCAACAAAAATACGAGAAAAGGGGGATAATAGATTGGATTTTGGGAGGCATTTTATTTTGATTTTTTTCTGTAATTCCGGCTATAAAAAGCCAATATGAATACTTTACCAGGGAATTTAAAAAAACACAAAAAATAGAGAAATAAAATCAAAGAGGTGAAACGCATCTCTGATTGTTTTTTTAAATTTATTTTTATTGTTTTATTTACTGTTTTTATATTGAACAAGAATGAAAATATTACCTTCGTGGTTACACCATTGAGATCCATGTCTACCTCGCCTGAATCAGGCCGGATTTGGTGTCGGGATTTGGATCGGCAGAATCATCTGAGAACGGCAGCGTAAAGGAGGGTTTGGTGTTTGTCTGAAATCAGTTAAAGAGAGGGGGCTGATAGTTTTAGGGTTTCATAGGGTATTTATACAGCACGTGAAACGGTGCCGTTTAAAGCCTCTGTTAATAGCTTTAAAATGGCGTCGTTTAGATGTATAACCCGGTGACCCGACCCGAGTAGCTCAGGATCCGTGTGTTTTACTTTCAATGGGTCATTTGCGCATTTGGCCCCTCGATTTTTAGAAGCGTGTTTAAATCAATTTTTTAGTTTCTTTTAAATTTAGCCACACACTTTATTTTTGTTCCAAATCAATCCTCATTGCTGCGCAGCATTTTAAGGAGACGGATTATTTCCATTTTGGCCCCCTCATTTAATGCACGCGTTGCAAATTAGTCCTCCATTTTGTTTTAATTGCATTTATTCTTCTTCTTCTTCTTCTTTGCAATTCGTTTTTTTAGAAAAAAATAAATTATTATCATTATTATTTATTATTATTATTATTATTACTATTATTATATTCATATGCATGCATCGTTTTTTTATGTAATATATATATGTATATTTATTTTTTATGTATATTTATATTTTTAAAACTAATATTTTTTTCATATTTATAGATATACACATATATTTTTAATTAATTTTGATAATATTGATATCATTTAATTATTTTTAATATGTTTTATGTATATATGCATTTATTTTTTTTTCATAAATGCATTATGTATTTTGCATATAAGTTTTATAACCCAAAATTTTATTTGTAAATCATATGTATTTTTTTTTAAATTTCTATGTGTATATTATATACCTTCTGTTCTTTATTTATTTTGTTTGCTTTCTTCATTCGCTATTTAATTGTGTTTACATTTATTTTTTTTATTTTTTTATTCATTTGATATTTTGCATGTCATTATTTATTTATTTATTCATATTATTTCTATACAATTGTTGTACTTATTATTGATATTTGTAAAGAGGCATTTATTCATACATTCAATATAACATTACGTCATCTTTTTACTCAAATTTAAAAATGGAACTTTTCAAAATAGAGATAATACTCGTATTTAAGATTTTCAAGAAAATTGAGCCCTAACGTATTGGGTTCCGATTTTCTTCGTTAAATCCAACAATCGAGAATTACTCTTTGATCAAACAAAATAAAACTTATCATCGGGAATTCAATATGTTGTGTCTTAACGTATTGGATGTGACACGTTGATTTCTCAAGATAAAGATTTTTTTAAAAAATGATAAAGGAAATATTGAATGTTTGGGATTTTAGGAAATCGTACCCTAATGTATTGGGCCGCGATTTCTTCATAAATTTTAAACAATTAAATATTTTCTTAAGTTTTATTACACGATTTTTTTTTGGACCAACTTATCTTGAAAAGAATAAAATATTGTGCCCTAACGCATTAGGTGTGATATTTTCTCTTTTCAAATGAGGAAGTCTTAAGAAATAATTTAATTAAGGATCGTATTTTTCAACTCTCGACATTAAGATATTTATTAATCAACTTGGTACCAATTTTTGGGCGTTACGGGGTGCTGATCATTCCTCGTACGTAACTGACTCCCGAACCCGTTTTTCTAAAACTCGTAGACCAAAGTCGTTTTTAGGTGATCCAATCACACCTTAATAAAAGATTGGTGGCGACTTCCATTTTCATCGACAACTAATTTTTGTTTTTTCCAAAAAATAAAAAATGGTTTCGACACTCGCGATTCTGGGTTATTAATTTCTGATACTCTAAAGGTATATCTCAACTCCCTTCCATTGTTTGCTGGTTCCGATTACCAGATCTCAAAAGGTTTTGGTCATTTTAGGTTTTCTGGTCACTTAAGGGTTTGGAAGAAGCTTTTAGAGTTGCATCGTGTTTTATTTTCTTTATTTATCTGTTTGAACTTCATTTACTATATGCTTTTGTTGTGCGTTTGTTTGAACTACGTTTTGGACTTTCAAGCCCATTTTAATCAAAATGGATAGTTTATTAAAAAAAATTGTTTTAGGTCAACTCGTCAAAATTATTAAATTGGACAAGATTGAATTTTATATCGTAATAATATTTAAATTTAGATGAATATAAAATAAAAAATAAATATAATGTTCTAACAAAAAAATACGAACTTCAAATTTAGGATGTTAATTACCTAGATTCGAGTTTTACTATAACTCTTTTCAAATTAAATCAACTTAAATTTTATTATGCATGAGTAGTTTTTAAAGTCATTATACTTTTGGCTCTGAATATATTTTGATATTTAATTCAACTATATAATGCTTGATTTAACTTAAATTTATATTGTTTGCAATTCCTTGTGTTTGCGGACCGGCTTTTTTTCTTGAGTTTTAGACTATTTGCTTTCTTGTCCATTGCGTAGATGATGATCTTGTTCATGTTTTAGCGATTGAATAAAGGTTGGTCATTTTATTTCAATTTGTATTATTATTTTTATTTTGCCTGAATTTTGTATTCATTTGATATTGTAGTCAACGTCTTTGACCTGCTTTTTCTATTTTGTAAATCAAATTTACTATTCTGTTAGGTTTAAGATTTTCCCGATAAATCTATGGGAAAGCTAAAAAAAAAAACTTTTAAGAAATAAAAGATCCTTTTTACCTTTTTTTTATTTTATATATAATTATATTATAAAAAAAGGTTATGATAGTATAAAATTATTATTTATATTATTATTTAAATTTCAGATTAAATTGGTGTCATGAGTCAACTGAGTATTAACTCAGTTAGGGAAATTACGAAAGTATCTTTTTCTCTAATTGAAAGAAGTTATAATATTTGAGAGTATTTTAATCTTTTTATTTTAACAAAAACCAATAAAAATATACCTGGGATTTGAAGCCACATCAATTACATTAATAAAACATTTAATTTACTACCCAACTAAAGATTTATTTTAATATTTTTATATATTTTAATTTTATTATGCAAACTTTATTACCTCTATCAATTGTATATCTATACTATTTATTAAGTATTTTACTAAGTCTATCAATTGCAAACTTTAACTGAGTCCCAACTCAGTTAGGGAATTACCAAAAAATCATTTTATTTGCAAAATAAATTGTATGATTATGTGTGTGTTTTCATTTTTTTATATTTTTATAAATTAATAAAAATTTATTAGTAATGAAATTTGAATCAGAGACATCAAGCATATAAAATTTTTTTCAATTGTCATTTGAACTAAAGCAATTTTTAGTTTTTATTTGAAACTTTAATAATGATAAACAATTATATTTATTTAGTATTATTAATATGATGTATTTTTGTGTTTAGATTTTTGTTTTACTCACAATTTAATTTATTTTTTTTATTTTAATATCTTACATAGTTCATTATTTATTGTATGTTATTTTTAAAAATATATTTATATTATAAATATGTGATTATCACAAGTGATAAAATTTCTAATATTTAATTATTTCCTTTCCTTACCAAACAAAATTATTAATTTTACTTTACTTTACTTTCCATTCTCTTATTAATTTTAATAATCCAAATAAAATAATATGTAATCTTTTCATTTCCTTAACATTCATATCTTTTCTTTTACCTCCATTTATTTTCTTTCATTTACAATTATTAATCCAAATATAGTGTAAATTACATACCTTATAAGCATAAAAATAATAGGCTTAATACATAATTTGACACTTTTTTTTAATGTGGTACCTATGTTTTTTTGGTTTAATGTGGTACCTATATTTGACAAAAGTTATGCATTTTGGTATTTGACACAAGTTATACATTTTGGATCTTGAAGCTAACAATGTTAAATTTTTAGTGCTTAATTTGGATTTTAGAGTTTATTTGATGAAATTTTCATATTTAGCTAATAATATTAGTAACTAACTTCCATCAAATCAATCCTAAAACCTGAAATAACTCATACACATCCGATTGTATTTGAAAAATTAAATACAAATTTAAACAAATTTACAATTAACACTGAATATTTTCTACTAACAAAATCATGAAAAATTTAAATTTAATATTATTAGTAATTACCTTTTATCAAATCAACCCTAAAACCTGAATTTAACATTAAAAAGCTAACATCGTTACCTTTGGGTACCAAAATATATAATTTTGTCAAGTACAAGTACCAAATTGGACCAAAAAATAACACATATACCACATTAGAAAAAAAAAGTCAAATTTGAGTACCAAATGATATATTAAGCCAAAATAACACTCATTGTCTCAATTACATTATAGGATAATATTTGATGCACCGTTAGTGTATGAATCTCATGTACTACTAGTTAACCATAACTTGCCACCTCATTAATGAGCTAATAACAATAAGTTATGAACTTACGAATAAATATTAATAAACCATAATTTGTCACCGAGAAAAATAACAAAAAGTTAAGGACTTACTAGTAAATATTAATGAGGTGGCATGTCATGATTAATCGGTAGTGAATGAAATTTATATACTGACAATATATCAAACATTATCTCTTAAATTATTATTGTTGATAATTTTTTATCATTTTTTGAACTTCAACTCTTATTATTTAAATATTTTAATTAATTAAATTTTAAAAATAAATATTGAGAAACTATATTATTCAAAGTTTTTGTGAAGTATATTGCTTTAAATTTTCAATTATAAATGTAAAATTAATAAAAGATTAAATTTGGAATTCTTTTTACAGAAAAAGTCTAATTGTGATAATTTTGTCTAATTGTGATAATTTTTTTTGGAGAGGAGAGGATATATTTACACTTCTACTCATGGGTCACATCTTACTCTTGTTCTCATATTTAATGGAAAACTTTACAACTTGAGTATATTATCTAGAATTGTTTATGAGACAAGTTATTTGTCTAGATTTAAATGTTGGCTTAAAATTTGAGAAGATTATTTTGAGCAAAAATATTAGATCTGAAAAATAGGTTTGGGTAATATTAGGCGTATTTAAAATATAGGCCAAACTCAAGCTTAAATATCCAAGGCTCGAGTCTAGGACTCTGTTCGATTTTAAGTTTATAACATTTTATATTCTATTATTTTTATATATTATATAATTTATAACACAAAAAGATAAATTTATATTAAATATATAATACTATTATAATGTAACATTAAAATAATATTAAGATTACTGTATAAAAAAATTTCCATAAGTAAAAAAATATATTAAATATTAAATAAAAATAATATAAATATTTTTAAAAAATAAAAATTAATATGAGTAGACCAAAAATATGTTTGTATTAGTCTTTTATAAATATAGATGAATTTAAATAAAATTTTAAACTCATATTTTTAATTGAGCCAAATTTAAACAATTATAAAATATATTAATATCATACTCCAACTAACCTATCTGAATCTAACATTATCCAAGCTAGTAGATATTTTTAGTGTGAAGGTCAATACATCTGAAGAAATTAAACGAGGCTGGCGAGGCTGTTGAAAACAGGACTGCCACCCAAAAATTCAAGATAAGCCTAGATTTAGTACAGTGAATGTCGCTTCTTTTTCTTTTTCTTTTCTTGTATTTTTATTAATTATGTGAAAAGTAGTATAATTTAAAGAATATTGTAATTAAAATATTCGATATCGTGTCTGGCATATTCTTTTTGACATATTTATAGTTATATCTCATTTAAATTACGCTTCATGTTTAAAAAACATTTAGTAAAAAATAATAAATAATAAATTAAATCCCATTTAATTTGCATTTAATTATATTTTTAAGGTAAACAGAAAAGATATCAAGTTTCTACATTAATAAAATCATTGATTAATTTGGTTGTTAGATTACGTTGATGTGATTAATGGAACCCTAAAAAGGATGGCGGGTAGCATGCACGTAAAAAATTGCTAATGTGATTATAAAGGCTTTTTTACATAATTAATATAAAAAATTAATTAATTACGAAAATAGATATTTGTTATAGTGTTTCGTTGGTGTCGCTTGACATATTGGCGGCACCAAACTAAAATATAATAAATAAAAATATTTAAAGACCTGATATGTAAATTTCTCATTTAAATTGGTTGTTTAAAAAAAGCTTTAACAGTGTCTTTTGGTGGCACCAAACCTTAAATAGAGTTAAATCCTTCATAAATCCTCATTGTTTTATTATTTCATTTTATTCCCCTTCAACACAAAAAACAGGGTGGCCTCTTACCAATTAATCCAAAATATTTTTTTCTACCAAAAAGTATTTTTATAAAAAAAGTAAATTCCAACTGGAAATAAATTTATTTATTTTCAAAAAATAATTTTTTTTTGTTCAAATTACACTTGACATAACAGTTAATGGTATTCATAGTAGTTTTCTTTTGCTTACATTATATCTGGAAATTATAAATTTAACTAATAATTATAATTTATACATAATAAGATTTTTCTAAAGATTTTATAATTATAATTTTATACTGTGTCTATAAATCAAATTGATAATAAGGGTAATTATAAAAGCTTTAGAAAAATCTTATTATGTATAAATTATAAGTATTAGTTAAATTTATAGTTTCCAAATATAATGTGAGCGAAAGAAAACTACTATGAATATTGTTAACTGCTATGTCAGATATAATTTGAGCAAAAAAATTTATTTTTCAAAAAAAAAATTTCCAGTTAGAATAGGTTTTTTTACAAAAATACTTTTTGGTAGAAAAAAGTTTTTGGACTAATTGGTAAGAGATCTCTATATTTTTTTATGTTGAAGGGGAATAAAAAGAAAATACTAAACAATGAGGGTTTATGAAACAATTAACATTATTTAAGGTTTGGTGCCGCCATATTGTCAAGCGACGCCTTCAAACTTTTTTTTTTCAGCAGCCAATCTAAATAGGGAATTTACATATCATGTCTCTGAATATTTTATTTTATCATATTTTAGTCTAGCTTCGCCAATATGTCAGGCAGCACCGGCAGAACACTGTAGCAAATGTCTATTTTCATAATTAATCTGTTACTCATACCATTTTCATAATTAATTATTATTTTTATATTATTTATGTAAAAACGTCGATTATGAAATATAAATTATAAAAATTATAAATATATAAAATAATTATAAATTTTATATGTTATAAAATAATTAAAAAAATTGTAAAAAATATATAAATTTATAAAAAAAATTATAAAAAAAAGTTAAAGAGTTTAAAAAACTCTCAATAAAAAACAATTAAGCTATTATCATAAGCCTTTACCAACAAATAAAAAATCATTTAAGTCCTTTCATTAATGGAAACCATCGTTGATTAATTTGACCATAAATGGATGTTGATTTAATAGACGTAAGCAATGAGAAGCTAATATATGACAAGCGACGAGGATATAAGACGTGCCACGTGGATAAGTATGTTAGCATGCCACATGGATAGATGACTTCAATTTTTGTTAATGAAGAAGCTTCATTGATTTTTTTTATTTGTTGATAAGAGCTAATTACGTGAGCTTTTTCAATAAGACTTAATTATTTTTTAGTGAGGGTTTTAGGTCTTACTCCTAAAATATTACAAAAAATGATAATTTAAAAATAAATAAATACTCATGTTATACTCCCATTCGTGACAAGACATGTGGCAAGCCTAGAAGATGCCTGAACAATAAACCTACCACCAGAAAGCCAGGTGATCACCAGTGAGCTCACCCTCCCGAGTGGACTATTCAGACAACATGTGGTTCAATCTCTATTGGGAACATAGAGTTGTTTGGTCACCAAACATCACATGGGTTCAACTGCTTTATCCTATCAGATTCAGATTGGATGGCAGGATTTGTCTTGTCCCAGATATCCTCATCCCATTGAAGACATCCTTTCTACGAGCTCCGTAATGATTGCTAGATGGCAAGTCCAACACGTTAACACCATATTACACAAGACCCCTTTTTTATCAATTGTTGGATATGGTGCCTTAAGTGTAGAATTTTCGACTATGTACACTTGTATTTTTTTCCGAATAGATTGATTTATTAAAATTGTTCATAAATTACATTAATACCTTGTATATTGTCTTCAATGAGTTTTTCACACAAAGCAAAATGGAAGCAAATATTGGCTTACTGGTTATCCAATGTTTAACTAATACTAAACGGTATTACGTGGTCAGATCGTAATACGTAAAGACAACTTATATTAGTAGATGAACCTAAACATGTCCTTAGTCTAATTAGAAATCAGCAAGCCGATTTAAAAAATAATATGCCATTTCAATTCCAATTAGTGAGATGCTTTGTCTTGAGTATCGGAGTAGATGACTCTCAGAAGATAGATACATAGATGTGACTAAGTGGACATCAGACAGAACCCAAGTAGAATAGATCTTGATAATACGTACTCACCATAGATCATTAAAAATATATGAAATCAAATAATTATTGGATACACACGTACACTACACATCATTACAAACATTGACAAGGAAGCAACACAAGGAATCAAATTGTATGTCATGACAAAATGCAGTAATAGCTACAAGGACGTTCACTTCTAATATTTCTAAAGTCTGGGTAGAAATTGGTTTGATAAACAAAACCAACAAGAAAAGATTGAATGTAAGTAGGAAGAGAAATGTAAGCAAAACCAAATGAATATTGGGTTGATTATGACTGACTTGGGCATATTGGAGAGACATGATAATTTTTTTAATTTTTTTACAAATTTTATATTTTTAAAATTTTTACAATTTTCTTGCAATTTTCTTATAACTTTATAAAAATTTATAATTTTTTCTATATTTCTATATATTTTATAATTTTTACAATTTTTTATAAAATGTTACATTTTTTATAATTTTTTTACAATTTTTATAATTTTTACTAATTCTTAATAACTTTAAATATTTTTATTAAAATTTAATAATTTTACAACTTTTATTGATTTTTATCTTTTATCATTTTTGCTATATGTCATGTTGTGGTTGTGACACGTGGTGACTTTAAATGAAAAAAATTAGAGACAATTAACTTTAACAATTAAAGGGTCATTTTAATACATTTTGACAATTCAAGTACCCTATTGAGCAAAAAAAAAAAAAACAAGAGGCTTAATTGATTCTTTTAAAAATTTTGAGAACTTTTTACCCCTTAAACCTAATAATAATCATTTGGTAGTTGAGTGATTAATTGATGTATGCTTGGGTTGTGGAATTGAATCCTAATGTAGGCATTGTGCTTTTTTTTATGACGAAAAAAATTAGATTTTATAATTAAATTGAGAAAATTTCCAAGGATAAAAGTGGCCTAATGGTTTAGGAAGATAAAAGAAGTTTTGGCTTTGTGATGTGGGTTTGAAACTTTGGGTGTGTATCAGAGGCTAAATTACACATAAAAGCCTTATTTTTTTAAAATTTATCGAAATAGGTCCGGTATTTTATTATTTACCGGAATGTGTCATTTTCCCCGAAATCGCGTCCATGTCAGTGCGATGTCAAGGGATGTGTCAGCAAATCGCGTCCACGTCAGCACGATTACTTACGTGGCAACAAATCGCGTCCACGTAAGCGCGATTTGCTGACGTGGAAGCAATAATTCATGAACAGTTTATGTTTTTTAGCTTGGAAAACTTTGAAAGGTCATAACTTTTGGCTCGGTTGTCCGATTGAGACGATTTTTTTGATTTCGAATAACTTTTCGAGATCTACGCACTAACAAACAGCCAAAGGCAGTTTGTCGCAGTTTTCGTCGAAAAAGATCCTTTTTTGCCTCTAAATTTTGATTTTTTCGGTTTAAAATTGAATTTTTAAACATTCAAATCATTATTTTCCTTATTTATTTGAAGTAAACACCGGATTTTTTTTACAGAATTGTTGTATTATTTTTTCTGATTTGACACGTGTATGGAATAGTCCGATAAATCATTAGAACGTAAGTAATATAATTAAGATTTATAATATGTCAATTAATTAGTTTAGTTTAGTTGGTTTAGATGCTTGCTCTTTTCCCTTAGTACCTTGGTTTAAATCTTCTTGCCAATAAATTTGAATCTTTTTTGTACTTGTTGCATTTATTTATTTTAATCAATTAACTCTTCAATATTACATTAATATATATTATTAGTACAATAGTATAGACGGATTGACAATTTGAGCTACAATATTATGAATATTAACTACAATACATAATTTGAGCTACATATTACAGTAATACATTAATATGTATTATTAAGGGCAAAATACCAAAAAAAGGGGCAAATTACACATAAAAAGGGGGTATTTATACTTTTTTTGGACCGTTGGGCACTGTTCACGCGCGGGCCGAAATCGCGTCCACGTCAGCGCGAGTTGCTGACGTGGCAGCAAATCGCGTCCTTGAGGGCGCGATTTGTTGCCATGTCAGCAACTTGCACTGACGTGGACGTGATTTCTTGGCGCGTACCCTGACATCGCGCTGATGTGGACGCGATTTCGCGGAAAATGGACCATTCCAGTAAATAATTAAATAATTGGCCCATTTCGGTAATTTTAAAAAAAAAGGGCTTTTATTGGTAAATTTCCCTGTATCAGAATTCTTTTTCGTGAGAATCATGAAAAGTTTAGAAAAATAGACTAAAAGGAAACAGTGGAAAAGAAAGAAAAGAACGAAAATCATAAATATCGTGTTGACAACGTGTTATGAAATAAAAAAAATAAGGAGAATAAAAATAAGAGAAATAGGGGAGCAAAAAAGAACGTATTTTTATTGATAAATTAGAATATTATAATGTTTCTCCAAAATTTATATTTATAGAGATAATAAGTATAAATAAAATAAAATTTTACTTTTAATGACTATAAATTATCTTAGGATGTATTTGAAGCCTAAATTTCACAGTATATTTTTTATAACAAAAATGTAAATATTGAAACTAAATTTTATATTAAAATTTTTTCATTTAAATTTCACAATATTATTTGAACAAGACCGAAACGATCGGTCGAATCGAAAGCCGATCGAGTTGCGTGAAATTAAGAATTGATCCGAATAAATTGGATCAACTAAAAAATTGATTGAATTGATTGAACCGAATTTTTAAAAAATTTTAAAATTTTAAAAACTTTTTAATTAAAGCAATTGATGATGGAATCAATCGAACCCGTTTAAGAAACTTAGGAACACGTTTTACAGTTCCCAATGGACAGCGGGAAACGAGCAACGGCGTTTATGAAAATTGAAAACACATTGTAGTTTGACGTTTGAACACCTCACTTTCTCTTTCCTTTTAAAAAATAATGAGAAAACAAGTTTTTCTCACATGATTTGGAAACAAGTGGACTCATAAACAACTCTTTATAAAGTCACCTCTGATTTTTTGTCATGCGTCAAATTTGTTTAATATTGATGTGCTATAAATTCTTATAATTAATGAGCAATTCTTTCGGATTTTCTTTAAAAAAAAACAATTGTAGTAAATGAGTTTCCATTACAGGCGGGTAAAGGATTTTCTCAATCTCACTCTGTAGCTATCCTATAAGCGTCTAAGCAAAATTTATCCTTCTCTTCTCTCTTCTTTATTCTTTCCCTTTCTTTTTCAATAATATATTTAATATTTTTCTGTTTTATTATTCTTATGATTGATTAAGCATTGATTCTCTCTTTTAATTAGGCAGCTCATTTTCAAGTTTTTCCAAGGAAGGAACTTGGTTAGGTTGTGTTCTCTTATCTTCTGCAAATTTTCCTTCTTCATATTTTTAAAAAGGTGCTTTTTTAGTTGTTAATTATTCTCAAGTATTCATAATTAATGCCTTGGTGGGTAGTTGTTGGAATTTCAGCTACTACTGAAACCAAAATGAAATTCAAAAGAGGAAGAGAAAGATCTGCATCTATTATGTTTGATTTCATTTAATTATTTTATCTTCTTTCTCTTTCAAATTCGAGGGGTATTCTGTTTTCTTCATAAATTTAGCTTCAGTAAGAAATCCGAACCTGAAATGATGCTTTGTTGTTAATTTTTTTCTTTTGAAATGTTTATGGATTTGAATCAGTTATGGTTTACTGTGATTCCATGGTTGTTGTTAATACTGGATTCGTTGATAATAAGATGCTGCTGCCCATCCAGTGTGTGTTATTAGCTCTTTTTTTTTTCTGTTTCCTTTTGGCTGAAGATTCATTCGTATCTTAGATTAAAACTTTAGAATTCCTCTGTTTTTAGCAAATTTCTATTCGGGGGTTCTGGGAAGAAATTGGAATTAAAAAAAAGAAAAAGTTAATATGATCTAAAACGGTCAAGTGGCTTCTGTTGGATTGAAGAATTTGTGAATGGGATTATGATAATTTAGAAATGTGATTCTTTCTTTTCTACCTTATCTGATTTGTGAAACCATGTTTTCCTGTTAAATTCCTTAACATTGTTCATTAGGATTTTATCTGATGCATTTATTTGAAACAAACAGATATATGTTGCTAAAGAATTTGATGGAAGACAAGAAACTGGACTTTAACCGGCCACTTCTCTCTGTGAGGCGCTTCACATCCCAGGCTGCAGGTTCTGAATCTGAGGGCAACAAGAAAACTGATAATTCACTCAACAAAGTACCCCATCCGCCTGTTTATAAATCAGAACTGAAATCAGGTCCGCTCAGGAACCCTGGAACAGTTCCTTTTGTATGGGAGAAAACCCCAGGTCGACCAAAGGAAGAAAGCAATATACAAACTGATGCTCTTGACCGGCCTCCTATTGCCCCAAAGCTTCCACCTGGGAGGGCTTTGAGGGATAAGCAGCAGTCTCCTAGAAAAGGGTCTGATGCTAAAACTTTTGCACCCTACCAAACAGATATGGCGCCTTCCAGTTCTCAAAATGTTCCATCATTGGCTCTCAATGAAACTACATATGAATGTGCAAATGGAGAAATGGAGGAGACAGGGAGTTCTGGCTCGAAGGATAGTGGTGAGGCATATGTAGATGCACTTGATACACTTTCACGGTCAGAGTCATTCTTCTTGAACTGTAGTATTAGTGGTGTGAGTGGGTTGGATGGTTCAGATATCAAACCATCTGGAACCTTCTCATCAGATCCCCAAACTCGGGATTTCATGATGGGTCGTTTTCTGCCAGCAGCAAAGGCAGTAGCATCAGAAACACCTCCATATGCTACAAAGAAACAACCTATAGCACGAGAGCCACCAAGACAGATAAAGAAGCTTGTAATTGCGGATAAGCAGCAACCACTTTATGCATCCAGTCCAAACAAGTTCCCACATGCACAGGATGACTGGTCAGAAGAAAGTGAAGATGATTGCTATAGCGACTCTCAAAACTATTCAGTCAATGTTTGTGGCTTGTTTCCTCAGTTTTTGCTTAAAAATTCCTTGTGTCTTTTGAACCCAATACCAAGAGTGAAAGCTCAAAAATCAGTGAAAACTGCATACTCTGATCACAGGCGAGAGGCTAAATCCTCGTATTTGAGATCTTGCAATGAAACTGAAACTGAAACTGAGGTAATTCCAATCCCTTCTCCTCAGTTTTTCTTTTGTTTTCCTTCTGTAAATTAAATTTTGGTTTCATTTATTTCTGCATAGCATACTGAGGCTGCTGGCAAGAAACGCTTAACGGGTATTGCCCAAACAGAGGAGGCTATTGAGGATAAGAATAATCTAAAGAGTGGATCTAGCAAGAAGAGTTATAGAAGTGATTGTCGGAATCCGGATGGAGCTTCTCTTTTTAGGCATTTTCAGGGTAATAATGTATCATCATATCCTAGTCAAATATCCTGGCTGGGGCATCAAGAAAAACGGTTTCTTGGTATTCCTGATAAAGCTAAGAACTACAGGGTTAGTAGCATTGATCCGCATAAGCAAGGGAGCAAGAATCTTCAAGAATGTCTGGCAAGTGAGAGTATTAGCCAGGAATCAGGTTCAGCAAGCCCTGTTGAGAAAACTCTGTATGTAGATTCCGTACAAAGGGGAATATCATCCAATTCAAGTTTTCCAGATGAAACAGCATCATGCATGAAGGATGGTTTGGAGATCCTAGTTAATCCTGGGGAAATGGAGGAGAATCCTTCAGTAGATTCTTCATTGAAGCATACCAAGCACTTGAATCATGTGGTTGATGAGAAGACACCTGTTCAGCATAAGTGCATGGAGTCTGTGGATCCGTATTCTCTGCTTTCGCCTGAAAAATATGCTCCTTACTGGCAAATGGATGCCACGGATGGTGTCAGAAGGGATCAAGATTTGATACGGGATTCTAGTAAATTGACATTCTTAAATGTTAATGAATTTAAATTAAGTCAACAAGACCTCATACAACATTCTAATAAATTTACAAACTCAAAAGCAGCTGGGTGTAGAAAAGCTGATTTGGAAAGCCAGCCGCAAATCAAATCAAGTAACCAAGGAAGTTCTCATGGCTGCAACTTAAAACTTCCTCTTGCCTTACCTTTACCTAAAGCTCCATCAGAATCTTGGTTGAAGCGCACCTTGCCTGCTGTTTCCTCGAGAAATTCATCTTCACGGACGGCTCTTGGTACATGTAACTATAGTGAAACTCAAGCCTACACAGCTCTGTCCAGTGATCTCAAGTGGGAAAACATTGTTAAATCTTCTAATGTTCATCATGGTCGTTTGCGGTTTTCCGAGGTAATTTCAATTTCTTAGTTCATACTTCTGTTTTTCTTTATATTTTTGGTATACTGTTAATGGATCGAGTTCATACTTTTACCGTGTAATTTCTCATGTATTCAGGAACAACTTCCTCCTATACCAGAAGCTTAGAAGTATTGGGATTCATTACTTTTATGGGGTTAAGGATGCATAAAGAAGATTAAACCCCTTTTAAATATTTATATCTACAAACAGTATAAGTAAATGATGGAAAGCTGTAAAAGTGTAAAATCAATATTTGCATAGGGCACTGAAATATGAAGATTGTAAAGTTTTGTAAATAACATCAATTAGTTCATTGAGTAGGTCCAATAATCCTGTAGTTGGATTCTTTTCTAAAAGGATTCAGAACTGTATCCTCTTATTTGCAATAAAAGGAGAAATTTGCTGCTTGTATCATTAGCATTAGCAATGTCATGCTTTTCACAAATGGAATAAAAGACCAGATAGGATCGGTTGGTCAAAATAACAGTTTAATCAACTGAATTGGTAGAATAAAATTTGAAAATCTAACCAATTTTCAATTCCGATTGCTTTTGTGGCTAAAAGTAAATCCCGAGTCTATTCATCAAAATTCTTGATGAGAAAGGTCATCCTTCGGGGATGAGCCAAGTGATTTAACCATTTCAGTCAAAATTGAACTTCACCTCAATAAAATATTATTGGAATTTTATATTAAATACACAGCTGACAATGTATTTAAAAAAAAAACAGTTGACAAAGTAAAATTATCAAGATACATAATTTTTTTTTCAAATATGATAGATAATGTGTGACTATTAATTAGATGAAGAACAAGTGGTTCTGTATAGAGGTGTTCATGGATCGGGTCAGATTGGGTTCAAACCGGGTCTAAGTATGATATTAACTTACTTTATGTTTGTCCAAGTCTGGCACGACCCGAATATAAGCTTAAAATTGTCTAAACTCGTCTATATTTGCAAAAAACTAATCTAAGCCCATTTTAGGTCTGCCTATATTATTTTTTAAAAAAATATTTATTTTATTTTAATATTTAATAATTTTATATATTTTTTATTTATTAAATTTTTTATGTAGTCATCTTAACATTATTTTATTGTTTATATTAGGGTAGTATTATAAATTACATAATATATAAAAATAATATAATATAAAGTATTATAAACTTAAAAATGAATCGGGCCGGGCCGGGCTTGGACCTTAAATGTTAAAATTCAAGCCCGACCCATATTTTAAACGGACCTAATTTTTTGCCTAGTTCTATTTTTCAAGCTTAATATTTTTACCAAAACCCTCCTAAATTTTAGGCAGACCTTTGGGCCTGGGCGAGTAACCGAACCCTTGAACAAATTTATTCTTGTATAAATTTGTAAAATTTGCGATTATCACCGAAGCTATGTTTCCAAATGTAACTGTTAAGGTAGGGCATGTGCAATAAGCATCCAAGCAGTTCTCATATGTTTGATGTATTAGGATACTTAGATTATGAGTCCACTAACTTGATTAGCAAGAAAAACTTTATTTGAAGTTATCAGTCAAGTGTTTTCGGAAATATTTTTATGTGTCAGTCTATTCCTCAAACTTGTGACACTACTTCCATTATGAGCATATCTAAATGAGATGCCAAAATAAAGGTGATTTGACTATAATATTTTGATTAGCGAGGATTTTCCATTTCAAATGATCTTGGAGATATATCTTACCTAATTAACTAAATTCAAGAGATTTTATATTTTGAAATTCTTAAAGCTAACTTAAAAGCTTCTAAGACTAAAATGGATGGACTCATGAGTAAACATAACACCATGCTCATGATATTCTTTCTTTTTTTCCCTTTCGGATATATTTGGCGAAATGATCAAATTCACTAATAGACTAATATATTGAAAGTGAAAGTTTATTGAATTTGTCTTCCAATTGCACATCAGTTGCGACTAGTTGTACTAATTGACAAAGTAAAAAAAATTAGAGATGGACACAAAAAGTTGATTACACGATTCGAAAATCTCTTATATCTGCAGGACCTTATTTAGAGGGTAATCCACCATAAATATGCTTGTACAAGACATGATTTAAGTTTAGCTCATGCACCAAGTTACAACCTAACTCTTATACATTAACCTAAGGTCACTCTCCGTCACTCTCCCCATTAAGACTTCCCCTTTGAAAGCTTGTTTACAAACTGAACATGAACCAGTTTCTTTACAATGAATTTTGCACTAAAAATAAGTTTCTAACAATGGACAAAATAAGTGCTCTCTCTCTCTTGCTTCTCTGGCTTTTCCAAAAGATTAAACACAAGTCTTTAAAATAGACATTGTACTACTTTGTAAAAGAGTAAGTGTGACCTGAATGAAACTTTAAGTTTCACCTTAATCACTTATTATGGAATATAATAAAAGAGATCTTCTTGACTTTAACTTCTTCAAAATCCGTATGTCTTTAAATAAGGAAAATAGATCATACTAAGGCTCTTGAAAACTTTTCTTGCTTGATCTAATTTCTTTTCTAACTATAATCTCAAGATTTGATGCGTAAAGTCTCCGAAAAGATTAAGGAAACAATAAAGATACACAAGTCAATATATGCCAACATATAAAGCAAGTTGCATAATGTTTAGGTGCAAAGTGAGTTTCAACTAGTGTCGCATCTGGCATTAGCAATCTCCACATTTGGAAATTTTGACCAAAACCCTACGACAAACTTTCTCAAGCAAAAAGTATATGTAACTAGAAATAAATATTTTCAAATTCCTCGTAAATGTCATGACAATGATTAATGACAGCAAATCATAAAAAAATCATTGTATTATAAAAACCAAAATTAACAAACCAAAGATCTAGAGTTCCGTGTACAACAAAATTTATCCAACAAAAAAAAGTAAGTAATAGTAGCAATTAAACTAAGAGTCTCAACACCATCAAGTTCCAACGATTAGGCTAACAGCTCCAGAACAAAATAGACTTAGGGCAAGTGCAACAGGAAGAACATATTCATAAGCTGGAGTTTCATTAACATACAAAACACTCATATGTAGGAAGTATCATGAAACATAAAACAATTAACAATAGTAAGCAAGCCAAAGGAGAACACCTCTTAGTGGCAACATCAATACACTCCCCTTCAGTAAGATGTTTCAATAGGGGGTGTGATGGATGCTAACTGTAACAAATTGAAAATTTTGTACGTTAGAAAATTCCTAAAAGTGCCAGAATTGGACATCTTAGACGTTCTGGGATGTTAAACCGAGAGATTTTTTAGGAACAAATCTCGGGTCATTTTTATTACTATTATTGAATTGCCATAATCAAATTCCATTAAAATTATTAGTATTAGATTGTAAGAATTTTGAAATATGGACTATTTTGTAAGAAAGCCAAAATAAGTGAGGAAAATGTCATAAAGGTAGGATTTGGAATTGGAATTGGAAATAGGAGGAGGCCTTAAGAGGTAAATAGACTAAGGACCTAATAGCAAAATACCCTATAAAAATTAGAGGATGGAACAATTATAGTTTCATTCATTATCACGATTTGCAAAACATTTTATGATAAAAAATTCTCTAAACTCTCTCATTCATTTTCCTTTAATTCTTGATCAAACTCCATAGGTTTCAACAAGGAAAATGCGGTTTCAACAAGGAAAACATGAAATATAATACTTTTCTCTTAATTTCAATTCTTGAAAACTTGTTTTAATAAAATTTCCTCTATTTTCTATATTCACGTTAACATTGAGTAGAGTGAGAGAGCTCAAGTTTTTTTTTTATGATTCTTAATTATTTTAGGATAGATTTTGAGTGTTTATAAGTTTAGGATAACATTACCACATAGAAATTTATATTTGGTGAGGATTTGGTTAAGTTGTTGAGATTTAGATGAATATAGAATGAGAAAGGGCTAAGAAAAGCAAAGTTGAAGTTTCACTTTATTGAATGCATTGTTCATAATAGATTTAGGTGTCTCAATGTTTAATTCTTAATATAAAAACTTGTTTTATTGTTTTGATGTTGAAATTGAAGCTAAAAAGTAATCAAAAGCTCTAAGGCCAAAGGGAGGGAGAAAGTTATAGAGGCTTAATTGGTTTTTCGGTTTGTACATTCTAAATATTTAAAATACTTTATATACTCTCTAAATTATTACTTAAGCTTATTTTTTAATTTTTGATTGGTTAATTATATTTCATGATGTTTTGAGATGAGTGATTGAGACTTGTAAGGTGTATAAATGTATATGTATGTGGTGGATATATGATTGCCTAAGATTGTTGATCAGTGGTTGCTGATTTGAAATGCTATTAACATGTTTGTTGGTTGATTGAGCTAGAAATTTATGTTTGATAAGTCCTGTTAAACATTTTGGAAAGTGTTCGAGTATAATTGGCATGATATATGATACTTAGAGTTTTTAAATCTCTTGTGGGTCGAGTTTGCTTGGGCATCCAAAAGTTATGTTTATGACACTTGTGTGCCATTACTGGTGTGCCATTACTGGTGTGTTGGTTAAATAAGTCATGTTCTTACATGTACTAGAGTTTTGGTATCGAATATGGCACTTATGTGCAATCTTGGTGTATTGGAAGACTTATTTGTTTGGTGTGTTGAGGACTATCCATGCATCTGAGTTTCACTTGTAACTCCTCAGGATGTAATTGGTAGACTGGTAACCCTAGGGTGAAACCAGAGGTAGAAGGAAGTTGAAAAAAAAACAAATGTGAACCTTCTCTTATATATATATTTGAATAGTAATTTAAAAGTGACATATGTTTGTCACCACTCTAACGAAATAAAAAATCTTAGATTCAAAGGTGTATCTCAAAATAATGAAAGTATCAGGTTACAATAATGTTATGACAAAAGAGTCAAGTCCGGAGTTTTGCCAAGTCAGGTTACATAGTGTTAGAATATATACATACATTAAACTTTACAAAATAAACCAACAATGTACAAAATTGTAAACTACCCCGACATATACACATTACAAAGCAACAAAATGGTTCACAAGAAATAACAAGTTCGGAGTTTTGCCAAGTCCCTTCAAATCCAAGAGACAAATGAACTACTTGAAATCAGGAACAAAAAAAAAGAATCGAATGAGTTCCTATTAAGTAATGGATTCTTAAATATCCAACTATATTAATAAAACAGTGTTAGTAGTTGTGTGACCCAAATTCTTGTTAAAATAAAATACAAGTGGCAAGATAGGGGGATCTATGAGGGACAAGGCTGTAGCCTATCGTAGATCCCTAATAAGCAAAATACTGAACTGGGGCGCGGTACAGTACAGGCTGAACAAGTGAAATCCGTATAGAAGTTTACTTCCTTTATTTGAGGTTGATTAGAATAAGGTGTTTTAACCTTACTGCATTACTTCTATTTGAATTTGATTAGAATATGGTTTTATAAACCTATAAATAGACGTAGTCTATACTCTTCTTGTATCATTCGAATTCGACATAATGAATTTTCTTCTCCTTTGCTTGTGGTTTTTTTCTCGAAAGGGTTTCCACGTAAAATTTTGTGTGTTCTATTTTTCTCTCTTTCTTTGCAATTCATTGTCATTATTGACGTTCAATTTTCACAAACAGTTTGTGATACGAGTCTCAAAGACCAATTTCAGACCTATGGATGTGATGGGCTCACATCACCTTAAGGCCCAACAACAATGTCAAAGGCCAAGCAAGTCAAACCAAAGTTCAATCAAATACAAGATTTGAGGATGAATTTTTTCGAGGAAAGGGGGAATGATACATGCACGGATGGGGTGAAATTTATTAAATTTCATTCACTGAAGCTGCCAAATTTCAAGTTTGAGAAATCAATAGACTTGCGATGACTTTTTAGATGGGATCCAGACATTTCTAGCTGGAGATGTCTCATGGCATTTGAAAATATATCTCTTAGCTTCAAAACGCACTTAGAATCACTCAATTTTAAGTTCGAGAGCTCAAGTTATGATCGTTTTAATAAAGACTATGCGAGTATAATTTTTGGACATGATTATGACGAGAACTACGAGTTTTGGGCTTTTAATTCGAGTTTAAATAATATTGAGTTCAGGTTTTGGGCTAAATTTTTATTATATATAAGCTCAATATTGTCTTTATCAGCTATTATTATTTTATTCTGAATATTTGATAATTATTAAGTATTTTAAGTTATTTAGGATTTTTATGTTAACAAGAAAGTTTAGTTTAAAACTACTTATTGTTTAGATTAAATTAGAGTTCTAGTATACTTAAGAGTTTTATTTAGATTTATTTAGCTAGCCTATATATAGGCCTTTGCATTATACACAAACCAAACAATTCTTTATTATTCAACTTCTCTTTTAAGATAATAAATTCTCTGAGTTTTCTTTTTTAAGAATTTCTTTTGAGTTTTAACAATCTTTTCAGATTGTAGGGATCATCTTCAAACTTTTTCTTGCAAAGTTTTCTTTCTTGGAGGGGAAATTAGAGTCGCTTGAAGGGGGTTGTGGATTCTTCATGTTTCTTCTTAGGACTTTTACATACCACGTTCTATCTTTCCATCTATCTTCTTTATTTTCTTCCTTATTGTTGTAATTATAGATTTATTATTCTATTTTAATTACCTTAGTTATTTATTTAAATTGTTTTATCTGATTTGGATTTGATTGCATTTCAAGTTGTGTCAAATTCCAAGTTTCTTTCCAAACACCAAGAGCCCTAAGTCAAATCCACGACTAGAACAAACTTTACAATCTGCTTCCGTATTCATCCGCCTTATTTCTTTATCAATTTGTATAAGTCAATCAAATTCCAATGACTTGGAAATTCAAAACTGTCAACGATCATTTGCTAAAGGATTATCACTATGAGAAGAGCAGACTAAACCATAATTGAAACAAAACCAAGGGTTGAGCCAAAACGACATGGAGCATAATCACAATACTTAAAAATAGGGGATGTATATATACATATAGTCATCCGACCCATAAAGGTTATATAGCTCCTCACTACAATAAGATTCAACTCATACTGTCGCGAAACTCCTTTCTTCCTATAACTTAACCAGCCTTTCCTCCGCAAATCTATTTGATTCATTTATTCCCATAGCTTAACCAAACTTTCCTCCGCAAAGCCATTTGATTCATTTCTATCCCATATAATCCATCAAATAGTCACAGTCTTTCTGCCAATCAATATTTGCACTTACATGCCATATTGGAGGCAAAAGCTTAAAAAAAATGAACACATTTTTCCTCTGGTCCCTCCTGTATTTGAATTCTCATCATTCTAATCCCTCCAACCTCGACCATCATTAATGTGGGGGTGTGCCTCGTATTTCTGAAGAAATAGATGACGATGTCATGACGAGAAGGATCATGACGCTGTGACGATGTGACTCAGGACATCACGACGAGGTGAAGTCGACGACACGACATTTTCTCCCATTTGGTAGTTGCATTTTAGACTTCAAGCAGGACTGCTTCTCTCAGTTTGACTTTATTTATTTTAGGGATATTTTAGTATGATTAGAACTCTAATCTAAGCCTATTTAAAAGGACCATTGTATCCCTATTTTGACATGCCAATCAACGAGGGCTACTTTTTAGAGCGATAAAATGTAGTTGCAAATGAGTTTAGGTGATAGTTTCGTGGTAATTATAGAGAGTATTTTTATACCCTTTTTGTAAGTGCCTTATGAGATTTAGGGTTTTTTTATTGATTTGCTCTTTAGAATTTTGAGCTTTGTATTCAGGGTTTTGTGTAATGTATGTTTAGTACATTTAGGTTATTTTCTCCATATTGTACTCTCATTTGTTTACTCATTTATTAAAAAGCCAAAACTTCTTTTGCTTGTGGTTTTTATCCTTTTTAGAGGATTTTTCCATGTAAAATATTTGTATTCATTCGTCTCCATTTTTACTATCTTGTTATTTATACGAGTTGATCCCCAACAAACTAGTATTAAAGCTACAGTTCAACTTCTGTAAATCGACTCATTTGGTGGCACGTCTTTTGATATTGAAAAGTTCGACAGACCACAAATTTTAATTTTTGCAGTTTCGGATAATTATGAAGGTAGCTGATGTGGCTAAAGACAAGGATGGTGATTCTTTGTTCTCTACATATAATTAGGTTGAAGGTGGAGTCGTGTCAAATGTCAAACATGTGCCTGCTTTAGAGAAGAATCTAATCCCTTTTTGGTCTTTAGGACTCAAATAGTTCACAGAGTGTTTGAGGCAATACTGGTCACAGAGGGTTATAGTCAAGGTGGAGAGAGTTAATTTTTTATCTCCTATTTGTGTATTATTGGCTCTTGTTGTATTATAAAACTTTGATTTGAAGAGTATGAGTCTTTCAGATTCTAAGTTCGAACATGGTTTAGACTTGGTTGACATTTTTCAAAATCGAGTTAGGCTTGTGATGGGGCATGAAAAAGAAGGCATGGTAAATATGAATTAAGGTGAAGATTTGTGGGGTGTGTCTCGTATTTTTGGAGAAACAGATGGCAATGTTGCGTTGAGGAGGATCATGACATCGCAATGAGGAATATTGCGGCGTTGTGACAATGCAACTCGGGACATGACGACAAGGTGAAAATGACGTCACGACGTCATGACGTGTTCTCCTATTTGACAGTTGCATTTAGACTTCAAGCAAGATTGCTTTTCCAGTTGGACTCTATTTTTTCTAGAGATAATTTAATATGATTAGAATGCTAAGCTAAGCCTATTTAAAGGGGCCATTGTATCTCTATTTTGACACGCCAATCAATGAGGGCTTTTCTTGAGGGCAACAAGATGTAGTCACAGATGAGTTTAGGTAAAAATTTTGTGCTAATTATGGAGAGTATTTTTATACCCCTTTTATGAGTGTCTTATGGGATTTAAGGTTTTGTTTACCGGTTTGCTCTTTGAAATTTTGAGCTTTGTATTCAGAGTTTTGGGTAATGTATGTTTAGTACATTTAGGTTGTTTTCTCCATATTGTACTCTTATTTGTTTACTCATTTAGTAAAAATTCGAAGCCTCCTTTGCTCGTGATTTTTATCCTATTTGGAAGAGTTTTCCACATAAAATGTTTGTGTTCATCCTTCTCCACTTTTACCATCTCGTTGTTTATACGGGTCAATCCCCAACAATTATGGACCTTCGGGAAGCTTTAGCAATTCAATTAAGATTTACACATTTATACTAAGAATGTTCCGACTAGCAAGCATGCATCAAGATTAATTAATTTTAACTAATAAAACATCTTTATTCATCACTAACTGGTTAACATCAACACAAACACAACCATTATCCAATTCAATTATGGTATTTAATTAGCCCCATATGGATGGTGATAGCCCATCAACACAACAGGAATTTAAATCAACCTATTGTACGTTTGTACATGGCCTTGACTAGTTTTTGGATACATTAAATCTTTCTCATTTTAGACTAAAATAAACGTTTCTAATGCAACACCGTAGATCACTTTTGAACACCATCACTCAGCTTGGATTGAAGCATCGGACACAAAAACTTTAGCCTTTATGTACAATTAATTTCGACATTCAATCCCCTTAAATATCAGCTTGTAAAATAGTTAAATAGCAGTTTTGGACAACATAGTCTTCATCCATTTAGACAACATTCTTTAACATCTAAATAGCTCATTTATATATCATTTGTTCATTAACAATTTCAACCATTATTAACATAAATTTACAGTCACTCAGACAATATTAATTGACGTCTAAACAACAATTTTCCTGCTGCATTAATACACCAAACAACAGTCCTTAAAACAGCATAAATACACCACTCTCTGAACATCATTAATCCGGCACACTAACTATCAATTGACCAAAGACTACAGTATTTAATTTCTATTCATTTACAACTACCTACAACATTAATGGCATCAATAATACTTCCAGCAGCAAATTTTTAAGCTTCATAACCACACAACTTTCTGGACAAAAACCTTCCATAACAGCCGAAACACAATAAATGTACCAAGCATTAACAACACACCTCATTGCATACATCGACCATTCTCACCAACTTCAAAATCCAAACATACCAGCAAAAGAAAAGACATGGAAGAGTACAAGAGGAACTCACCAGAAGCTATAGCTAAACCTACCCCTGTGCGATGCCCTTTCCCCTTCTGCTGCTGCCTTCAGCTTCCTCTTTAGCTAAACAAACAAATCACTTTCGTTACTAAGGAAACACACTCGATAGCCATGAAATTATACTAAGAACAAGCACAAGCCAGGGCAGTTAACACCATTAAACATTCCAAAACGCAACTGGGAGAGGGATTTCCTCCCCCCCTCTCCAACATTCGGTCAATCACAAAAACACCGTCCCCCAAACTGCCATTTCCACGAGAGACCTAAATACAAGGGGAGAGAACAAGAAGTTTATCATTTTTCCTTAAGGAATCAGCTCCTAAATGAGCTCAAAATCCACCATGCAACAATTATCTCTTCCCCTCTCCATTCAAACAACAGCTCACCCAAAGAGTAACCAAATAAAAATTTTAGGTCTCTTCCCCTTCCCTCCACATTCACCGTTCAAAAGAAACAAGAAATTTTCAAAATTGGCTAATACAATCCTTACACCCTTCAATAATTCCACCAAAGCCCCACATTACCCCTTGGCTGGCCCTACTAAAAATTTATACACACCCCCATTTCACATAATTCTCCCTAACACCTTTATTAAAAATTCAACCATAAAATTAAGCTAATTTATCTTCTCTTTAATATATTTCCCCCATTTGAGTTCTTATGGGTCAATTTGTTTTAATCACATTTAAGTTGACATCGATACAAAACTAAGTGATTTTCCATGCAATTACAATCACGTAAGAAAAGAAATGCATTTCAAGCAATCCAATATGTACAAACATAAAACCAAAAATGGAAAAACTTCTTTATACCCTTTTTCTGGCCAAACTAAAATAAAATCATACTTTTAGCTAAGTTACAATAAATTTTTAACATTAAGAGGATAATTATAATTGAACGACATAGAAGGTAAATAAGACAAATTAACTAAGTAAACATATATATAAGACATAGGAAAGGGTTGAGAAATCTCACAAGACACACTTTTCCATATAAACGAACTTTCAAGTACTGTAACACCTAAATTAGAGGATCCATAGGTTTGGGATGTGACTGCAGTCCCTCAAGAGAATTTCATCCTCAAAATCTTTTACCTGCCGAAAAATACGGGTATTGCTCTCTCATGGAACTTTCCCTTTCCCAAGTAGCCTCCTCAATCTTGTGATTTTTCCAGAGGACCTTTACCAAAGGGATCTTTTTGTTTTGAAGCTCTTTTACTTCCTTATCTAAAATTTGCACGGGTTATTCTTCATAGGAAATGTTCTGTTCTACCTTTAATGTCTCTAATTGCATCATATGATTCGAATCGGATCAATATTTCCTCAACATCGAAACATGGAAAATATTTTGGATTCTTGACAGACCAAGCGATAGTGCTAGACAATAAGCCACTAGTCCAACATGTTCCAGAACTTTGTACAGTCCAATAAACCTTAGGCTAAGTTTGCCCTTCAATCCGAAACAAATGATTTTCTTCCAAGGTGAAACCTTGAGAAAACTTTGTCACCCACCCCATATGAAATATCCCAGATTTTACAATATGTGTCTCCCCATATGAAAAATTTGTTCTTTTCTCTTGGAATTGATTTCGATCCAAGATTTATTTTATTCAATCGATGTTATTTAGTTTATTTTCCTTTGATAGTGATGAGATTCGTTTTCCCAATCAAGAGATTTGTTATTTCGTTATTAATCAATACAAATCAAGATTAATCTATATGACCTTTTTTTCTTTTGGTTTATTCGTGTTATTTACATATTTATATAAATTAAGTTTGAGATTTTGTGTACCATGAGTAGTTAATTCCCTTAGGGGAGATTAATGAGTGGATGTAGGAGTGATTAGCGAAAGAGTAAGAGTTTCCTACAGAATTAGTTGGTATAAATTATGCGTTCTTACACCCTAGGCTTGACAATCCTAGGAAGTAATCAAATGTTCAATGAGGTCGAAAGAGAAGTTTTCTGAGTAAATCGTGATTTATCCTGGTTGAGAAAGTCAGGTCAGGAGATAATCAAGTATTGGTTAATTAATTAAGCAGTTAGAGGTCGAAAGGTAATAATTGGTTAGTTAATAGCTAATTCACCCTAAAACCCGAACCCAAAGTTAATTACAACCACTGAAGCGAGTTAATATTCCTAATTAGTTTAATTGATTTAGTTGTTTGTGTTTTATTTTTGTTTATTTATTTTAGTTTTTTAGTTTATGATATTACCTTTTTTTATTGGTTGTCATAATATAGAATTTAATTAGTACAGTATAGACTTATTATTGTAAAGATAATTCCAAATAAGATTTAATCCATCCTCCACTGGGTACGATCCTCTAAATACTTCCCTGTGTTCCATTGTAACAATTTACTATATTATAATTTGACTCGTATACTTGCGAACACCATTGCTTTATTTCTTATATTTTTGGTGTAATATTTTTCGGTCAAACATTCGCACGTTTGGCGTCGGTCAAGTTGTTGGCGCTGTTGCCAAGGAGGTTTCAACATTAAATATGAAATTATTTTTACAATTAATAGGATAAATAGGAAAGTTGAAGACTATAGGATAAATATGAAAATATATTTATTTGTTTAATTTTGTTTCATATACTAGATTTGGTGCGAGGCATTATCAAGAGGCCAGTGGTTAAAGCCAATAATTTTGAGATAAAGATGACTATAATTCAGATGATCCAAAATACGTTGTAGTTCAAGGGAAACATGATGGGGGACCCGAACCAACACTTGAAGTAGTTTCTACAACTATGTGACACCTTCAAATACAATAGAGTAACCGATGTGCTGTGTGTCTCCGGTTATTTCCATTCTTCTTGTGCGACAATGTAGCCAATTGGTTGGATTCACTAGACCCAAGTTCCATCACCACGTGGGATGATTTAGCGCAAAAGTTTCTTCATAAAATTTTCCCTATCAACTTAGGCAAGAAATCACCAATTTTAAGAAATATGAAGGTGAATCCTTGTACGAAGCATGAGATCATTTCAAGTCAATGCTAAGGAAGTTCCCACACCATAGATTGCAAGCGTGGCTTCAAATCTAGAATTTTTACAATGGTGTAGGCAATAATATTAGATCCAGCCCAGATGGAGTAGTTGAAGAATCTATCATGTACCACACATATGGACGAGCCTATAAAATCATAAATGATATGGCGATGAATTTGTATATGTGGCCTAATGAAATATTCATGTACAAATCAAAGCCTCTAATGATAAAAGCGATAAACAAAGATCATAGATATCAACAAATCTTAAAGAAGCTTAACCGTTTGGAGTCAACTGTCAAACTAACGAGAACAGAGTCATATTCTAAAAACCAACTGGAAGAGGCGAGCTACATAGGTAATAGGGGTCGAGATCCCTATTTTGATACTTGTAATCCCAGTTGGAAAGATCATCAGAACTTCAAGTGGGGAGGCAACCAAGGAGGTGGAAACCAAATACAAAATCGGTAAAACCCTTCTTACCAACCTCCTCACTTACAACAACAATTCATGGGAAACAACCATGTTGCATGTGGTCAAAGATTCGACAGAATAGAAGGGGAGATGCAAAAAATGAAAATAAACATTCGACAAGTTGAAGCTAGATGTAGACGACTCAAATCTCGAATGGGTAGTCTCTGTAGCCAGATGAGCCAATTGATGACGATGTTCCAAAAGTAGAGTGGTCAAAGTCTCCCCAGTAACACAAAGAACAATCATCGGAGAAATAGGAAAAACGTGTAAATGAGATAGCTTCACGGTCAGGAAAGACATTAGAAAAGCTGAAGGCACCCATACATGAAAAAGAGGAGGTTCCTAAAGTTGTCGATGAACCATGGAGGAGGATGAACACAATGAGTCGATTAATGAGATAATCAAATCGTGTTTGATCCGATAATCGCAAAGTTAAGCATAATAAAGGTACCATTTTTGACAAGATTAGAGGACAAACAAAAGAGGGACAATGTAGATTTCATAAATTTTCTCAATTTATTTAAATCCCTCAATATCGGTCTATCGCTCTTGAAGCTAATTGATTAAATACCAAAGTATGCCAGGTACTTAAAGGAAATAAAGGCACAACATAAAAAGATGAAAAAAGGCGAACAAATTGACATTGATGCCTCGTGTAGCACCTTAATTGCTAAAAATATACCTTCAAAGTTAAAAGATCCAGGTAGTTTCACAATTCCAATAGATATAGTGGATTGACATTTTAGTAAGGCCCTTTGAGATTTAGGGGCCAATATAAACTTGATGCCCCTATCGATCTATCGAAAACTCAGACTTGAAGATCTAAAAATACATCTATAATGTTACAGCTAGTCGATAGATCCTTGGTACATCCAACAGGTGTGCTCGAGGATCTATTAGTTAAGGTACGGGGGTTTATAATTCCTATAGACTTTGTAGTCCTCGATTTTGAGGAAGATCGAGATATCTCCATCCTGTTGGGTAAATCATTTTTGGTCACGTCTAAATCAACCATCGATCTTGAACGAAACAAGCTAACAATGAAAATTGATGGCAAAATAGAAGTGTTGAAGTGTGCTCACGATTCCTAAAACGAAGGATTAGTTAGAGATGAATGCTATGTGTTATTCGATTTAATCCCTAACGACCAAAATCAAAGGTATTTTTTTAGTTGTATTGGTGTAGGTAAGCGAAAACCATGAGAACGGGACAAATGGAGTGATACCGAGAGGATTGGAATTGATTGGAAGGCCAATGATAGCTATGGGAGATGGATGAAGCTGATGGTTAAATTCAAAGAACTACCGGACAAGTCTAGTAACGCAAAATAATTTTTAAACCATTGAACTTCTTTTTACTTTGTAAATATTGTATATTAGTTTTTTAGAATTAGGAATTAGACTTGTTATTTGATGTTATAAATTAGAAGTCAACAAGTTTTCGGGAGTAACAAAGGAGCTAGAAGCTATTTAGGGTCAAGTATGAGTAATCGAAGGCCTTTGACAAATCTTGGAGAGGCTAAATTGAAGCCATGTTGTAACACAACAATTCCATGGCACAACTCACCTATGTCGAATCTAAAAATATGAGAAATAATTATCGTGCCACGCCATACACATTATATGACACGTCATACCTACTTTGAAGCAAAAATAAGGGCAAGAACTCACTTTGTGTCATGCCATGCCTTCTCTATGGCGCGACAGGAGGCTATTTTCTGCAACTTTCCATTTGTGTTTCGAAGTAATCTAGGGCAATCCCTAGTTTGCACGGCATGTAAAGCCTTAGAAGGCCTCTATATATTGTCGTTAGTAGCAATTGTATCTTCCAAGCCTCCACAAATAACAACACAACCTTTCACTACCCTATTCGCAAAAAATTTGAAATTTCCTTGCCAATCACTTGTTATACAATTATAAAATGATAAGGAGCAACCATTTAGATGTTGAATCGAGAGCTGATAACTTCAAAGAACTTCGTGAAAGGGAACTCAAAATTCATCTTCGAGCCATTCGACGAAAATCTCCCCTTCAGGAGAGAGTCCTTGCTTTCGTTAAACAACAAAACAAGGGTGATAATTTGATTCCATAGATGGGAGAAGTTCCGTGCCATCCCAAAGGAATGAGCTTGTATGCCAGTCGTCCATGAATTTTATGCGTCCTTAAGAGAGATTGAGACAACTCAAAAATTGGATGTACCATGGTTTCGAGTCTTTGTTCAAGGGAAAGAAATTTCTATATCACCTCCCGAGATAGCAAGGCACTATGACACTCTGATATTCCTTTATGATTTGTGTAACAAATGGATCATATGTACTTTTCGAGGGAAAATATGTAGGAGATATGTAACAAGCCGTTTTCTAGTGGTGTCAAAAATAATAGTTTGGGGACCACAATTCTGACGTGTGAGTCCATAAATATTAATTATTTAATATTTACAAGGTTTATTAGAGATCGTATTAAATTTTGGTCTGGTAATTTCATTGTTTGTTTAGTTAATTAAAAAAAAGACTAAATTGTAAAAACTACAAAAGTCAATTGCTATTAGTGCTTAAGTGCCCATTTGTATAAATTAGTAAAATGGGATGGTTTAGTATGGAAATTTAGCCATAATTGAAGATAGTGGACACTAATATGGTTGATTTCTTAAGTTATGATTTAAAATGATTAATTAAATTAATATTTAAGTATTAAAAAAAGAAAAGAAAAACCAAGTTCATCTATTTCATTTCTTGCTTCTCAATAAAAAATTCCATGGTTAGAACCTAAAAGCATTTGGCCTTGCTATTCACCATGCATGTAAGTGTTTTCTCAGTCCATTTTTCATGAATTTTACGTTTTTAAGTTCGTTGTAATGAAATCTAACTAGTTTAAGGGTTAAATTGTGAAACTATCAAATTTTAGAAAATATGCCATTGAAATTTTTGAAGCTTTTTAGTTGTGTTTGGTTTGGTTTGAAGCTTGGTGATGATTTTGATGTTAGTTTACAAAGTAATTTTTATAATTTATAAGTTTAAGGATTAAATTGAAAGTATTTAAAATTTGGCATGGTTTCATTATAAAATTTCAAGATTTTATGGCTGGTTTGAGATTGTTAAGCATTCGGCTTAATGGGTGTATAGGGTTTAATTGTGAAAATAATCCTATTTTGGTTTAGGGACCAAATTGAATAAAGTGTGAAAATTTGGGGCAATTGTGAAAAATTGTAAATAGGAATACATGCTCATTAAATTGAATATTTCTATTAAGCTGAAGCTAATAATTGGAAAAAACTACTTTATAGATCAAAATCCAGTAGATAGTCATGGAAAAGGAAAAGTTGCTGATTAGTCCTTGAATTTTCACCATCCCTACAGTTTAGCACTGGTAAGTTCATACATTTTAATTTGGTATAAATGGTATTATTATTATGTTGTTTTCCAAATTTTGGTATGTTGAAATGTATGTATGTATGTATGTATGTATATATGTATTTGAATTCTTACAAATTGGTTCAAGGTGAGAAAGTGGTTTGAATTGTAAAACGTTATGTGATTTTGTAAATCGATTTGGTATAGTTGAATAGATTATGCAACTTGTGTATAAAGCTCACCTGTTGAATGATTGTGGTTGATAGGGTTAATGTTTATTAATAGTGTCGTTAAATGTTATGCTATGTTTATACGGTAAGTTTTATTGTTTCGACTTGTGAACTTACTAAGCTCTATTGAAGCTTACTTGTGTCATTTTCTTATTTCCTTGTAGATATTGTTTTCTGAATTAGGTGATCAGATCAACTCGAAGATCACACTATCCAGCTATCAATCGATAGATTTTGAAAATGTTTTCTTTTGGGATATGTGGCATGTAATAGGAGAATCATGTATATGTTTTAAGTACTTACTACAAAATGGTATGTTCTATACTTGTGTAATTAATGTATGTTTTTAGTTGATAATATGCTTGTTCATGGTTTGGTATGATAATCCAATTACGCTCTGGAACTTGTCATGTAGTAAGAGTTATATGTCTATAAAGGTTTTTGAGATATCAAAGTTGTATAGACTTGTTCATAGAATGAAGTGGTTGAAATTGCTATGCTAGGTTATTAGCTTGATGGATGGAATGGTATGTTTGATAAGATTATCGAGTAGTTGAACTTGTGATTGTTGAATATAAATTTAGTTTGATATTTGATTTGTGGTGCCAATGAGGGCATATTGGTTAGGTACACAAGTTGAATGATTTTGGTATGTTTTGAGCTTGTTAGAATGTGTTTTGATGGTATATAAATGATTGATATTGGTTTGGTTTGGCACTTAAGAAATGGGTAATGTTTTGGCATCTTTTGCGAGTCATTTTAGGTGCACACGACTTGGGACACCGACTGTCACACGGCTGTGTGCCACACATGGTCACTCCACATGACCATGTGGCCTATTCAATTTTGGTACAGGTATGTCCCACATGGTCTCAGTTTGTTACACATCTTGGAGACACGACCGTGTGACCCTATTTCGAATTGCAAACGACCTGGCGACATGACTGTATGACTTTATTTTTAAACTATACACGGTTTGGCTACACGATCATGTCCTTGAGCCACACGACTTGGGTTGTTTCACACGACTGTGTGACCTTTGTTTGTATATTTTACTCAAAAATTTGTCGCAGTTTCAATTTAATCTAGAATTGATCTTAGTTTGTGTTAAATGTTCCGTAAACTCGAATTAGGTCAAGAATTGATTGAAAATCATGGAAATGATTGAATATGATTTATTTAGTTGAGATTGATTAAATTCATGATAAATGATCATAGATTATTATAGTAATGCCTTACAGCTCAGGTCAGGCGACTGAATCGGGTATAGGTTGTTACAAGATAACTAACCTCCTAACAAACGGACAAGGTGAGTGGAGACACCATCTAGGAAAAAAATTGCCGACATCATTCCTGTAGGAACAACTAACTTTAAGCGTAAGAATGTGGTTATAGTTCATCAGCACTTGAGTTTTCCCAACCTCGAACATGTCTAACATAGATACTTTCCAAGCTACATTATATGCCATATTACATAAAGAAAGAATCTGTGTCGGGACATGGATTTATCAGAGAATGTGGTTGAGTTGCTTTTTCCACACTTATTTACTACTTTGTGTCAGCAAGCAAAGGTACCAATGGGACGATTCGAGCGTTATTTACCACTAATGAAATATCTAATACGCGAACTTAGTGTGACAAATTTGGTGGGAAATCGCAAGAAGAAAAAAGCTATCAAAACAAAGCCAGATTTAGTTGAGAGAGTGTTGCTACATTTAGAATGGATAGTTCAATGGAATCAAGAAGTGGGATTGATCTACGAGGACTATGCATGGAAAATTGGGTTGAGACGGCCCCAATTTCCAACAAAAAAATGAGGCAAAAGAGGAATCTAGTAAAATAGAGGTAGAAGAAGATTTGAAGGAAGATTTAGAAGAAAATCCGGATTCAGAGGGCGACTCGAATGAAGTTGACTAGAAGTCGGAGCCTAATTCTGACTAGTTCTAAACATCTTTAATTTTTATTTGGGATTTATATTATTAAGACTTATTTTAATTTTGGATAGTGTTTAATTTTTTTAGTTTAATTAGGATTTTATTTCATTTATATATTTTTTGTGTGTTTAGTTTTTCTTTGTAGGAACCCCATAACTTTTGAAGGTACTACAATTTTGAGCCAACACCACAAAGAAGAGTCAGTCCTACCAATTTCGTTGCACTTTTCACGCCAATCGGGTAATCTCTTTCTTTTATATTTTGTTGCATATTAGGGACAATGTGCCAAATAAAGTTTAGGGGTAACTTAGGAAAATTTTTAAAATTTTTCTGTTATTTTGTTTTGTTTTCTAGGTTTTTAGTAATTTTTAAATTTTATTGTGTGTTTTCTATGTGCTAGCTTCTATACATACAAGTGACTGGTTATGAGCATGTTAATAGGATTTTGTGAATAAACTATAAATTTAGTTTGATAATAATTGATTCTAAATTTTCTAATTTTTATACTCATTAGTTCAATTTATTACACATGAATAGATTAAAGATGTTAAGTGTACCACATGATAAATAGATGTATAAATTGCATGCATGTTTAATTGAATTATAGGTTGTATAAATTGATAAACTTGGATAAATTGAATCCATGAATTGAAATACCTAGGGATGACCTAAGGCATTGTTTGGTAGACATTTTTCAAATCAAAAAGCTATCCTGCATATATTTCCCTAGTACCTATGTTGAAGCCCGAATCCATTTTCTTGATAAATCGCAAATGAAACTGTAAGCTTATTGAATAATTTATTTGATCCTTTATTTTCTTGGTCCTTGCACGAATTTAGAAGTCTGATAATTGATATTGAGGGAGTAGGTAGATACATAATGATGGTTTCAAAAGAAAAAAATGAGTGAACTAATGAATTGTTTTGTATTGTGAGTATAAGATTTTTGAGCTTGTAGAAAAAAATAGAAAAAGTAAAAAAATGTCAATCGAGAAAATCTCAAAGAAAGAGAAAAATAAAAGAAAAATGAGTTGGAAAAAAAGTGTACACTCACGTTTGTGAAAAATATGAGCTCAGATGGTTGTACTTATGAATATTATACTATGCCTTAGTAAATGGAGAAATAAGGAAGGTAAGAGAAATAAATATAAGGTGATGAGCTATATGTACATCTGGGGAAGTATAGGGGACAATATAATGTTCCAAACTACTTTCGTACTTAGTCGTTTTGTCGAGCCTACTTTTGAATTTCGAACCAACCAATACCGTAAAACATTACAAGTCAAAAAGTCCCATGTGACCTAGGTAATGCTTTATTTGGATGAAAATTGCACCGAGGATTGATATTTCTACTACTTGTATTCTTTTGAACATAATTGTATATTTGTATATTTGTTTTGAGGGATACATGTACATAATATTCTTTTATTTGTTTCATTCTTAATTTAGTGAACTAATATGTTTAAGTTTGGAAATTGTGAGTCAATTACTTATCACTCTAGAATTATGAGTTTACTTACATTATCTTCTTAATATTCTTCGATCTAATCTCCTTTATCAAGCCAACTCAAGTACATTTTCTTTTATTGTATGTTTATTTCTTATTTTTAGTTTATTTTTATAGTTTATTTAGTTTGTTTTGTTTTATTTTGTTTAGTTTGCTTGAGGGCAACCAATAACTTAAATGTGGAGGTATTTGACCTGTCGCTGATTATAGTGGTAGTTTAGATACGTTTCGACATTTGAAGTGTTTGTTTTCTAGTTATTTTAGTATTAATCATTGTATTTTGCGGTACTTAGTAGTTAGTTAGTAAATATTAATAAAGTAAATGTTTTTAACGGGCAAATTACCAATAAAAGTCCCTTTATTTTCAAAATTACCGAAATGGGCCAGGTCCTAAATTAATTACCGGATGGGCCAATTTCCCCCAAAATGCGTCCACGTCAGTGCGTTGTCAGGGGATAAAGCAGGAAAACGCTTCCTCAAGGAAGTGCTTTGTCCACGTGGACACAAAGCGTGCCCTCAAGGACGCGTTTTCTATCCACGTGGACAAAGCGCTTCCTTGAGGAAGCGTTTTCCCTATTTTTTAGGGTTAGGGTTTTCTTCAATTAGGGTTAGGGTTTTGGGGTTTTTAGATTTAAGGTTTTAAGGAAAAATTAAATAAATAAGAGTTTAGGGTTTCTTAATTAAATTAATTATAAGTTTTAAAAAATTAGATTAGGGTTTAGTGTTTATGGTTTTTAAGGAAAAAATTAAATAAATTAGGGTTTAGGGTTACTTGAGTAAATTAATTATAAATTTTTAAAAAATGGATTAGGGTTTAGTGTTTAAGGTTTTTAAGAAAAAATCAAATAAATTAGGGTTTAGGGTTACTTGAGTAAATTAATTATAAATTTTAAAAAAAATTAGATTAAGCTTTAGTGTTTAGGTTTTTTAAGGAAAAAATCAAATAAATTAGGGTTTGGAGTTACTTAAGTAAATTAACTATAAATTTTAAAAAAATTAGATTAGGATTTAGGGTTTAGGGTTTTAAGGAAAAATCAAATAAATTAGGGTTTAGGGTTAATTTAATTATTTGTTAATTTAAAAAATCTTCCACGTGGACGCTCTTTTGCTACTGTAGTTCCTGAAAAAATAATTTTGAGAAGACGTTTTTGAGCAAATAGTGTCAAACACGCTTTAAGCAGGATGCATTGTCAGCAAAAGTACTGAAAGAAGCTCTCACGTAGACGCTCTTTTGCTACAGTAGTTTCTGAAAAAATAATTTTGAGAAAATGTTTCTGAGCAAATAGTGTCCAAAATGCTTCAAGCAGGATGCAATGTCAGCAAAAGTACTGAAAGAAGCTCTCATGTGGACGCTCTTTTGCTACAGTAGTTCTTATTTGGCCTGAGGCTATAAATGAGCCAAATTTTTTTCTCAGGTTGCAGAAGTTACACCAAAAAAAAATTAGAGAGGCTAAGAAGGATAGAAATTGAAGATGAGTGAACGTATTAGTGCTGTTATTTACTATGATGGTGAGGTTTGTCACATCGAGAACAATGTTGTTTTTTATTGGAGATTACAGTGCAACTGGTTTTTAACCCGAACATAGATTTGACAGAACTTCGTAAAAGAATTAGGCGTAAAATATTCAAAATGATGCCAATGAAAGTTTTGTTTATTAGGTATCGATTTTGTGCTTCTGTTGATCCGGTGACATATGACTCGTTCGACATCAAAGGTGCTCATAACTTGGAGGCAATGGTGCAGACTCATCTCGCTAGTAGAGCACCCTATATCGAGTTATATGGGACATGCACCTCGGTGGGACGATGTTTGATGCTGGAAATACGTCTGGGGAACATCATCAACTTCTAGTGGTTAGCAATCTACATCCAATTGGGGATGTTATGAAACACCTAGAAGAAGGGATGATGTATTCCCTACGATGTCCACCAGTGAGGGGACCTCGTACGTTGCAGATGTTGGTGGGTTACAAGATGAGTCTGATGTGGATCCACCTCGAGAGCTCGGCCCCGATGGTGCAGAAGTTACATTATTTTCTGAACCGAAGTCTATTCCAACTGAACCTGAAGATGTTGAAGGGGGTTCAGATGAAGAAAAAAATCCATGATTCAGAGCATACTCGCCTCCATTCCACATGCATAATGTCGATCTATCTGTAGATGATGCGTTGGAGTTTCCAGATCTACCACACAGAATGCGTGATCGTAGAAGTTCGTTATTGGATTTTGGTGAATTTGACGTTGGTAAGGAGTTTTCCAATGAGGATAGTTTTCTTGGTGCATTGAAACAATATAGCATCAATAACAGCATTATCTACCACGTGGTTAAATCCAAATTTGATAAGTTTGAGGCGAAGTGTACAGTGCAGGACAGTACATGTTCATGGAAAATGTATGCCTCGTTGAGGAAAAGGACAAGGTTGTGGGAGATAAAAGAGTACAAAGGTCCACATACATGTGCTGTAGGTACAGTATTTAGTGTTTTTGAATAATATTGTTATTATGTAATGTTGCATTATTTAACGTACTTCGTTGACAGGTATTTCACAAGATCATCCCAAGATGGATTCAGCTATGTTAGCTAGCTTAATACTACCCACGGTGAAGGCAAATCCTAGGACTTCAGTGCCGGTCTTAATTGTCAATATTCATAGCCAAATGGGGTACATGCCTCTTACCGCAAGGCTTGGATAGCTAAGAAAAGACATTGGAGAAGATGCATAGTGGGTGGGACGCTTCATATAATGAAATATGGCAATGGTGTCAAGTGCTAGAGAGATACGTCCCAGGTTGCATAACAGACCTTGAAACGGAACATTCGTACTACAACACGCAATTGCTCTATGGATGCCAAGTGTTCAAACGTCTGTTCTGGACCTTTAAGTAATGCCGAGATGCATTTCTATACTACAAGCCATTGGTACAAATTGATGGTACCTTTATGTTTGGTAGATATACCCATCGGCTATTGCTAGCAGTGGCACAAGATGGCAGTGGAAAAATTCTTCCAATTACGTTTGCAATAACACCAGGGGATTCAGATGATGACTAGGATTTCTTTCTATCTAGGTTAAGGAGCCATGTGTGCCCCAACCTGATATCTGCATTATTTTAGATCGGGGCACCGGAATACTAACTGTAATTAAGCGACAGGAAAGCCTATGGCAGCGCACACACCATCGGTATTGCCTAAGGCACATTGCTTCCAACTACTACAGGCAATATCCACTAAAAGTGAACGACGACAAGTGACCAACATGGGTATTTGGTCTCTATTAATATAATTTCGTTTGTCATTTTGAATTTATTCTAAATGAAAGAGCGGTATGTAATATTCACTATGAACTTATATTGGTAGGGTATGAAATAAGTAAAGACTTTTTTCATGAGATGTTGACAGTTTTGCGTTCAGTTAACGACGAAGGCAGGGACTACCTCTGTAACATACCTTTCTAACAGTGGACACAATCAAATGACGACAGCCTACGATATGGTCGTATGACCTCAAACCTGACTGAATGCATAAATTTTGTTCTAAAAGGAACGTGGCATTTACCGATAACATCGGTTGTGTGAAAGACATATTTTTGTTTAGCGGTGTTATTTCCAAAGCGAGCAGCGAGTTATGCAGGCCAAATCAGGGAGGCCATGTATGGTGCAGGAAGGTATTGCAAGAAATTAACAAGGCGAAGGTGCGGGCGAACACCATGCATACAGTGTGTCACGATTAAGACAACTTATGGTTTCGTGTGACGGAGTTTGACAAACTGCACCAAGGTATTACTTGCGAGCAATATCGTGTAAACTTGAGAAATAAGACTTGCGACTGTGGGATGTTTGACGCACTTCGTTATCCATGTGCTCATGTAATTGCAACTTGTTAGAATCTTCGTCTGGATTGTAACAGCCCAAAATTTACCCTAGTCGGGAAGTGGTTTCGGAACCACAAAACCGAGTTATGAAGATAATTAATTGTTATATTCTATGTTTATTATGTGTGTGCATGCATATGTGGAAGTTTCATGCCTTAATTTTGCCAATTGCATGAGAAATTATTAAATAGGGATCAACATGAGACATGGTGAAAAATGATAGGCTAATTTTAAAGGGGCTTATTAGTGCATGTCAACACAAAGGTGGACTTGCATGTCAAATTGCCCAATTTTCCTTATAGTGGCCGGCCAAGGTGGGTTGATGATGGGCAAAATATTTGTTGAAATTGATATTAGGTTATGGGATTTAATAAATAAAAGAAAAGAATGAAAATGTGATGAAAAAAAGGGGGCTTCATTCTTGTCTTCTTGGCCGAATTGAAGGAAGGAATAGGGGCAAAGAACTTTCGGCCATTTGAATGTTTAATAAGGTTAGTATATTGTGTTAAAATTGTGAAATTTTAGCTTGTTTTAGGTTAATTATCGTGGTTCTCACTTAGACCATGCTAAATTTTTTTTAAAACTTTGATGGATGGATGGACCATTCGGCTATGGCTATTAAAGAAGGAATTTGATTATTTCCTTTAAGTTTTGATGGATAAAGAAACAAAAGGTTGTAGATGGAAGAAGTTAATGTGTTAAGAGATTATATGAAACTTATTCATGTTTATATATGTTATATGCATTGAAAATGGTTGATGATTTTGGAAGTGATTAGATTGAATCGGCCATGGTATATCCATAAACCCGATTTATGCTTGTTATGTGGTGGAAATTAAGGGTTAAATGTATGAAATTTGATGTATATTAACTATAGGTAATCACATACGTAAGGTCAAATTTAATTTGGTATATTCGGCCATATAGGTGTATATGTTTGTGATACTATTTTTGTTAACTCTTGATAACCGATTGAAGGAGTAATATTGGCTTATAAGGTTGAGTTGATTCATGATGTTGTATATTAGAATAAAAAATACTCAAGACTAGGTTACCATAATAGCGATAATGCATTCGGCCTTGAAGCATTAATCGAATATGGTTAAGGTTTTGATATTTTGAACAAGGATAATTGAGAAATGGAGTGAAAACCGTTAAATTATACATAAGTATCCAGCAAGAAAATTAAACCACTAAATGTGTTTATTATAGATCAAGACATCAAAGGGAGAGAATCAAGCAAAGGCAAAGAAAAGATCATCGAGTAGCCGAGTTGGAACCGTCTTACCCAACATAAAGTAAGTCATTAAGCATATAGTTGGTACTAATTCAAATGGTCATAGCGTTTATGTAATGATGCTGAATGGAATGAATAAATATATATATATGCATGTACGTATGTGATGATGAAAGTGTTGAATGAAAAGAAAAGAGGTGAGATGTATTGAGTTGTTGATCTCGGCACTAAATGTGCGGGTATAAACATTTATGACCATGAGATTGGCGCTAAGTGTGCGGGTTTAAATTGTGCAGCACTAAGTGTGCGAATTGACTATGTAGCACTAAGTGTGCGAGTTGACTATGTAGCACTAAGTGTGCGAGTTTGACTACGTAGCACTAAGTGTGCGAGTTGACTATGTAGCACTAAGTGTGCGAGTTTGATTATGTAGCACTAAGTGTGCGAGTTGATTATATAGCACTGAGTGTGCGGACTTAATATATATTCTTGAATCATTATGGACACTAAGTGTGCGACACTATTGAGTCGATCACGGACAGCGGATCGGGTAAGTATCTCGAGTTCATGGCTAATAGGTGCTATGTTTATATTTGGAGTTGAGCTTGGTAAGTTGAACCTATGTGACAAATATACTTGAAGTCACGTACATAAGATTTATCGTGGAATGGGTGAAAGGCCGTTTAGTTGTATGATTGTAACGAAAATAAAATGATTTATGAAAATGCCTCGAATATTCTATTGATGAGTATATGGAATGTGAATGCATGATTTGGTATGAGATTGAACCGATAGGTCGGAGGAACTATGGTATGGTTCGGTATGGATGGAGTAACTAGCCTCGTTCCATTTTGTTTCCTCTTGTGATAATGTTATTAATGGATGGTAGTGTATTGCTTATGACTTACTGAGTTATAAACTCACTCGGTGTTTCCTTGTCACCTATTCTAGGTTTCTTGGACTCGTCTCTTTTTGCGTGGTCGGGCCGTCATCGAAGTCATCACACCGGATAGCAAGTTTTGGTACTTTCTTCTTAGTTGGCTTAGGAGAACATTTCGGCATGTATAGGCTAATATGTTGTGTTTGAACTTTGGTATGTAAACTTTTAGCCATGCGAAAATGGCATAAATGTTCGGTTGGGTTTGGTTTCATAACGTTAGGTCGTAAATCTTGATAATTCGACCTTTTTATGCCATATGTCATGGTTGATTATCTTGGTGTTAAAATTCATGATATGGCAATAGTGTAGTAGGGGGATGTTTGACAATGATTAGCCTTTGGCATGGCTAGTCATGATCATAATTTGTGATATGTATGATGAATTACTAGTTAGATCAAGGAGAAATCACGATATGGGCATAGTTGCTTTCGTAACAGATGCTGGCAGCAGCAGTGACGTGAGATTGAAAAATCACTAAAAATAGTAGGAGTGGAATTAATTGATGAATAAATTATGTATTCGAAGCTCGATGAGTCTATTTTCATATAGAAGCAACGAAAAGATCATATGGACAGTATGTTAAGAGATATTCAGGTTCTCGTGAGACAGGGCCAGAACGGTTTCTGGATTCCCTGTTCCGACTTTGGAAATTCATTATAAATTAACCAGAGATAATCAGGAGTCATACCATATATGGATAGATTCCTCTCTGAGTCTAGTTTCTATAGAAACAAACGGCATCAGTATTGAAGCTCTGTGCAGGGAGATATCCAGGTCGTAATGCGCAAAGGTCAGTGTAGTCGATCCCTGTAACATGGGAGACTTTGACTAATAAACTGTACTAATTGGCCCGACCAAAAATTCTAGAAAAAAATATGTAGATGGGTATATGAGTCTAGTTTCAGGGAAAAATCACGAAACTGATCTTCGAGTTGTGAAACTCAAGATATGATTTTAAAGAAACTAGTACGCAGATTGGCAGTGTCTGAGAAATATTTTTATAAAGGGTTTAAAGTCTGTTAACACCTCGTGTTCGACTCCGGTGTCGGTCTCAGGTTCGGGGTGTTACATTTGATTGGTATCAGAGCTATGGTTTAGTCGGTTCTAGGACTACCATAGCGCGTATGAGTCTAGCTATACATGCCTTAATGTTAATGTTTAAATGTGTGATGACTTCTGACGGTTAAAATGTGTTTGTTTTGATTAGTAAATGGATCCCGGTGTAGAGAGAACCTTGGCGGATGACATTGAAAGTGTAGCGGCTGCTCCTGCACAAGGGACACCGCCTGTTGAACCTCAGTCATCTGCGAATAATCAAGGTGAGGGGGCTAAACAAGCCTTCTTTACCATGATGAATGAGTGGGTCGCGCAATATGCCCGAACCAATCCGGCTGTCCAACAATTCCCGAATTTGAATAATCCACCCCAAGAGCCCGTAATGCCATCAGACACTGGTCCTGTGAGGCTGAGTAAGCCACCTGTAGACTTGATTAGGAAGCGCGGGGCTGAGGAGTTCAGGGCCATAGTTACTGATGATGCTGAAAGGGCCGAGTTCTGGCTTGATAATACCATTCGGGTGTTTGATGAACTGTCATGCACACCCGATGAATGTCTAAAGTGTGCTATACCCTTGTTGCGGGACTCAGCCTACTATTGGTGGAGGACCCTGATTTCCATAGTCCCAAACGAACGAGTAACTTGGGACTTCTTTCAGACAGAATTTCGAAAGAAATATATTAGTCAACGGTTCATTGATCAAAAGCGTAAGGAATTCTTGGAACTCAAGCAAGGCCGTATGACAGTATCTGAATACGAACATGAATTCGTAAGACTCAGTAGGTATGCCCGGGAGTGTGTAGCTGATGAGGTTGCTATGTGCAAAAGATTCGAAGAAGGATTGAATGAAGATTTAAAGCTACTAATGGGTATTTTGGAAATAAAAGAATTCGTAACACTAGTCGAACGAGCCTGCAAGGCGGAAGAACTTGGAAAGGAGAAGAAGAAGGCTGAATTTGAAGCTAGAGACTACCGTAAAAGATCGACGGGTAAAGCTCCGTTCTCAGCCGTAAAGAAGTTCAGGGAGGACACTAATAAGTCGAGGACGACTGCGGGAATTTCCATCAGAGCAAGACCATCGACGGACTCCCGAGCTACTTCGGTAGCTAGTGTGGGCAATAATCGTCTAGAGAAACCTGAATGTCCCCAATGTGGAAGACGACACATAGGTGAATGTTGGGGTAAGTCTATTAACAGGGCCTGTTACGGATGCGGTTCGAAGGACCACTTCATTAGAGATTGCACGGAGCTTGATGAGAAGAATAAGATTCAAGGTGCAAGACCTAGTGGAGTAACAACTAGAGGTAGACCACCGAGAATTTTGGGAGGTAGGGGTGGTAGTCAGAGAGGGGCCTCTGATACGGCTGTTCGAGCCGAGAACCGTACTCCTGCTAGAGCTTATGCCATCCGCGCACGAGAGGAGGCATCCTCCCCTGACGTCATCACTGGTACCTTCACTCTCTTTGATACTAATGTGATTGCATTGATTGACCCTGGCTCTACTCATTCATATGTATGCGAAACCTTAGCATCCAGTAAGACTCTACCTGTTGAGTCTACTGAGTTCGTAATTCGAGTGTCAAACCCTTTGGGTCAATGCGTATTTGTTGATAAAGTGTGTAAGAGATGCCCTCTAATAATCCGAGAATCCTGTTTTCCGGCCGATTTGATGCTTTTGCCGTTTGACGAATTTGATGTTATTCTTGGTTTGGATTGGTTGACCGCGCATGATGCGGTTGTGAATTGCAAAAGCAAGACTATTGATTTGAGGTGCGCAAATAACGAGATAATCCGAGTTGAGTCTGCGGACTTAAGGGGGTTGCCAGCTGTAATATCAGCAATGTTGGCCCAGAAATATGTGAGAAAAGGGTGCGAAGCATACCTTGCGTATGTACTTGATGACAAAGAGTTAGAAAAGAAACCCGAATCTGTGCCGGTGGTTTGTGAATACCCGGATGTTTTTCCTGAAGAGTTACCGAGTTTGCCACCTGTTCGGGAGATAGAGTTTGGTATTGAGCTTGTACCTGGAACTACGCCAATTTCAATAGCTCCGTATCGTATGGCACTAACCGAGTTAAAAGAGTTGAAAGCTCAGTTGCAAGAATTGACGGATAGAGGTTTCGCTCGACCAAGTTTCTCACCTTGGGGTGCACCAGTATTGTTCGTGAAAAAGAAGGACGGAACCATGAGGTTGTGCATTGACTATCGTCAACTGAATAAAGTGACGATAAAGAACAAATATCCGTTGCCGCGCATCGATGATTTGTTCGACCAACTGAAGGGAGCCTCAGTGTTCTCAAAAATAGATTTGAGATCGGGCTATTATCAGTTGTGAATTCGAGATTCGGACATACCCAAAACTGCTTTCAGAACGAGGTACGGTCACTACGAGTTCTTGGTGATGCCGTTCGGGCTCACTAATGCCCCTGTGGTATTTATGGATTTGATGAATCGGATCTTCAGACCATATTTGGATCGGTTCGTAGTTGTGTTCATTGATGACATCTTGGTCTATTCAAGAGATGAGATCGAACATGCTGAACACTTGAGATTAGTGTTGCAAGTTTTGCGGGATAAGAAGTTATATGCTAAGTTCAGTAAGTGTGAGTTCTGGTTAAGAGAGGTTAGCTTCTTGGGTCATGTGGTATCCGCATCGGGTATTCGAGTTGACCCGAACAAAATCTCAGCCATACTTAACTGGAAACCTCCGAGAAATATTACTGAGGTTCGGAGCTTTTTGGGACTCGCCGGTTATTACCGACGATTTGTCAAAGGTTTCTCGATGATAGCCACACCAATGACGAAGCTACTTCAAAAGGATGCTAAGTTTGAATGGACGGAGAAATGTCAGAAAGGCTTCGATCAACTGAAAACTCATTTGACTGAAGCTCCAATTTTAGTGCAACCTGAATCAGGCAAAGAGTTTGTCATTTATAGTGACGCATCCCTACTCGGGTTGGGTTGCGTATTGATGCAAGAAGGTCGAGTTGTGGCCTATGTGTCGAGACAATTGAAGCCACACGAGAGAAATTATCCAACCCATGATCTCGAGCTAGCCGCCATCGTATTTGCTTTGAAAATATGGCGACATTATTTGTTTGGTGAAAAGTGCCATGTATTTTTGGATCACAAAAGTCTCAAATATTTGATGACTCAAAGAGACTTAAATCTGCGACAAAGACGTTGGCTTGAGTTGTTGAAAGATTACGAGCTTGTCATTGATTACCACCCGGGAAAGGCTAATGTGGTTGCGGACGCCTTAAGCCGGAAATCATTGTTTGCTTTACGAGCGATGAATGTGCACTTGTCTGTTCTACCCGACAATGTGTTAGTAGCTGAATTAAAAGCCAAACCATTATTGATTCATCAAATTCGTGAAGCCCAGAAAGTTGATGATGAATTGGTTGCAAAACGGGCTGAGTGTGTTCCGAACAAGGAATCGGAGTTTCAAATGGATGATGATGATTGTTTGAGGTTCAGAATTCGTTTGTGTGTTCCAAGGAATTCGGAACTTATTTCGATGATTTTGAATGAGGCTCATAGTGGCCGAATGTCTATCCACCCGGGTAGTACTAAAATGTACAACGATCTGAAACGTCAATTTTGGTGGCTGGGCATGAAACGAGACATTTCTGAATTTGTTTTAAGGTGTTTAATATGTCAACAAGTGAAAGCGGAACATCAAGTGCCTTCAGGACTACTTCAGCCGATCATGATACCCGAGTGGAAATGGGATCGAGTCACAATGGACTTTGTGTCCGGACTACCATTGTCAACAAGTAAGAAGGATGCGATTTGGGTTGTTGTTGATAGACTGACTAAGTCGGCTCACTTTATCCCCGTGCGTACGGATTTTTCATTGGATAAACTAGCCGAATTGTATGTTTCTCAGATTGTGAGATTACATGGAGTACCTATTTCTATCGTGTCGGATAGAGATCCGAGATTCACCTCGCGATTTTGGAAGAAATTGCAAGAAGCTTTGGGTACCAAGCTGCATTTTAGCACCGCTTTTCATCCCCAAATCGATGGTCAATCCGAGCGGATAATTCAGATACTCGAGGATATGCTGAGATGCTGCATCCTTGAGTTTAGTGGTTCATGGGAACGGTATGTACCTTTGATTGAATTCGCTTACAACAATAGTTTTCAATCAAGTATTAAGATGGCACCTTACGAGGCTTTGTACGGTCGTAAATGCCGTACACCATTGTTTTGGACCGAGCTCGGTGAAAGTAAAATTTTCGGAGTTGATTTGATTAAAGATGCCGAACAGAAAGTAAAGGTAATCCGTGAAAGTCTGAAGGCAGCCACAGATCGTCAGAAATCGTATGCGGACTTGAAACGAAAGGACATTGAATATCAGGTGGGAGATAAAGTATTCCTTAAAGTTTTGCCTTGGAAAAAGGTACTCAGGTTTGGCCGTAAGGGCAAGTTGAGCCCGAGATTCATTGGGCCGTACGAGATCTCCGAACGAGTTGGTCCGGTTGCGTATAGATTGATTTTGCCCCCTGAGCTTGAAAAGATTCACGACGTCTTTCATGTTTCGATGCTTCGACGCTATCGATCTGATCCATCGCATATAATTAGCCCATCAGAGGTTGAAATTCAAGCCGATATGAGTTATGAAGAAGAACCGATACGTATCCTAGCTCGTGAAGTGAAGGAGTTGCGAAACAAAAGGGTTCCGTTAGTGAAGGTGTTATGGCTCAAACATGGGATCGAGGAAGCTACTTGGGAAACCGAGAGCTCGATGAAAGAACGATACCCAAACCTATTTACCGATAAGATTTTCGGGGACGAAAATTTCTTAAGTGGGGGAGGGTTGTAACAGCCCAAAATTTACCCTAGTCGGGAAGTGGTTTCGGAACCACAAAACCGAGTTATGAAGATAATTAATTGTTATATTCTATGTTTATTATGTGTGTGCATGCATATGTGGAAGTTTCATGCCTTAATTTTGCCAATTGCATGAGGAATTATTAAATAGGGATCAACATGAGACATGGTGAAAAATGATAGGCTAATTTTAAAGGGGCTTATTAGTGCATGTCAACACAAAGGTGGACTTGCATGTCAAATTGCCCAATTTTCCTTATAGTGGCCGGCCAAGGTGGGTTGATGATGGGCAAAATATTTGTTGAAATTGATATTGGGTTATGGGATTTAATAAATAAAAGAAAAGAATGAAAATGTGATGAAAAAAAAAAGGGGGCTTCATTCTTGTCTTCTTGGCCGAATTGAGGGAAGGAATAGGGGCAAAGAACTTTCGGCCATTTGAATGTTTAATAAGGTTAGTATATTGTGTTAAAATTGTGAAATTTTAGCTTGTTTTAGGTTAATTATCATGGTTCTTACTTAGACCATGCTAAATTTTTTTTTAAAACTTTGATGGATGGATGAACCATTCGGCTATGGCTATTAAAGAAGGAATTTGATTATTTCCTTTAAGTTTTGATGGATAAAGAAACAAAAGGTTGTAGATGGAAGAAGTTAATGTGTTAAGAGATTATATGAAACTTATTCATGTTTATATATGTTATATGCATTGAAAATGGTTGATGATTTTGGAAGTGATTAGATTGAATCGGCCATGGTATATCCATAAACCCGATTTATGCTTGTTATGTGGTGGAAATTAAGGGTTAAATGTATGAAATTTGATGTATATTAACTATAGGTAATCACATACGTAAGGTCAAATTTAATTTGGTATATTCGGCCATATAGGTGTATATGTTTGTGATACTATTTTTGTTAACTCTTGATAACCGATTGAAGGAGTAATATTGGCTTATAAGGTTGAGTTGATTCATGATGTTGTATATTAGAATCAAAAATACTCAAGACTAGGTTACCATAATAGCGATAATGCATTCGGCCTTGAAGCATTAATCGAATATGGTTAAGGTTTTGATATTTTGAACAAGGATAATTGTGAAATGGAGTGAAAACCGTTAAATTATACATAAGTATCCAGCAAGAAAATTAAACCACTAAATGTGTTTATTATAGATCAAGACATCAAAGGGAGAGAATCAAGCAAAGGCAAAGAAAAGATCATCGAGTAGCCGAGTTGGAACCGTCTTACCCAACATAAAGTAAGTCATTAAGCATATAGTTGGTATAATTCAAATGGTCATAACGTTTATGTAATGATGCTGAATGGAATGAATAAATATATATATATGCATGTACGTATGTGATGATGAAAGTGTTGAATGAAAAGAAAAGAGGTGAGATGTATTGAGTTGTTGATCTCGGCACTAAATGTGCGGGTATAAACATTTATGACCATGAGATTGGCGCTAAGTGTGCGGGTTTAAATTGTGCAGCACTAAGTGTGCGAATTGACTATGTAGCACTAAGTGTGCGAGTTGACTATGTAGCACTAAGTGTGCGAGTTTGACTACGTAGCACTAAGTGTGCGAGTTGACTATGTAGCAGTAAGTGTGCGAGTTTGATTATGTAGCACTAAGTGTGCGAGTTGATTATATAGCACTGAGTGTGCGGACTTAATATATATTCTTGAATCATTATGGACACTAAGTGTGCGACACTATTGAGTCGATCACGGACAGCGGATCGGGTAAGTATCTCGAGTTCATGGCTAATAGGTGCTATGTTTATATTTGGAGTTGAGCTTGGTAAGTTGAACCTATGTGACAAATATACTTGAAGTCACGTACATAAGATTTATCGTGGAATGGGTGAAAGGCCGTTTAGTTGTATGATTGTAACGAAAATAAAATGATTTATGAAAATGCCTCGAATATTCTATTGATGAGTATATGGAATGTGAATGCATGATTTGGTATGAGATTGAACCGATAGGTCGGAGGAACTATGGTATGGTTCGGTATGGATGGAGTAACTAGCCTCGTTCCATTTTGTTTCCTCTTGTGATAATGTTATTAATGGATGGTAGTGTATTGCTTATGACTTACTGAGTTATAAACTCACTCGGTGTTTCCTTGTCACCTATTCTAGGTTTCTTGGACTCGTCTCTTTTTGCGTGGTCGGGCCGTCATCGAAGTCATCACACCGGATAGCAAGTTTTGGTACTTTCTTCTTAGTTGGCTTAGGAGAACATTTCGGCATGTATAGGCTAATATGTTGTGTTTGAACTTTGGTATGTAAACTTTTAGCCATGCGAAAATGGCATAAATGTTCGGTTGGGTTTGGTTTCATAACGTTAGGTCGTAAATCTTGATAATTCGACCTTTTTATGCCATATGTCATGGTTGATTATCTTGGTGTTAAAATTCATGATATGACAATAGTGTAGTAGGGGGATGTTTGACAATGATTAGCCTTTGGCATGGCTAGTCATGATCATAATTTGTGATATGTATGATGAATTACTAGTTAGATCAAGGAGAAATCACGATATGGGCATAGTTGCTTTCGTAACAGATGCTGGCAGCAGCAGTGACGTGAGATTGAAAAATCACTAAAAATAGTAGGAGTGGAGTTAATTGATGAATAAATTATGTATTCGAAGCTCGATGAGTCTATTTTCATATAGAAGCAACGAAAAGATCATATGGACAGTATGTTAAGAGATATTCAGGTTCTCGTGAGACAGGGCCAGAACGGTTTCTGGATTCCCTGTTCCGACTTTGGAAATTCATTATAAATTAACCAGAGACAATCAGAGTCATACCATATATGGATAGATTCCTCTCTGAGTCTAGTTTCTATAGAAACAAACGGCATCAGTATTGAAGCTCTGTGCAGGGAGATATCCAGGTCGTAATGCGCAAAGGTCAGTGTAGTCGATCCCTGTAACATGGGAGACTTTGACTAATAAACTGTACTAATTGGCCCGACCAAAAATTCTAGAAAAAAATATGTAGATGGGTATATGAGTCTAGTTTCAGGGAAAAATCACGAAACTGATCTTCGAGTTGTGAAACTCAAGATATGATTTTTAAAGAAACTAGTACGCAGATTGGCAGTGTCTGAGAAATATTTTTATAAAGGGTTTAAAGTCTGTTAACACCTCGTGTTCGACTCCGGTGTCGGTCTCAGGTTCGGGGTGTTACATTTGATTGGTATCAGAGCTATGGTTTAGTCGGTTCTAGGACTACCATAGCGCGTATGAGTCTAGCTATACATGCCTTAATGTTAATGTTTAAATGTGTGATGACTTCTGACGGTTAAAATGTGTTTGTTTTGATTAGTAAATGGATCCCGGTGTAGAGAGAACCTTGGCGGATGACCTTGAAAGTGTAGCGGCTGCTCCTGCACAAGGGACACCGCCTGTTGAACCTCAGTCATCTGCGAATAATCAAGGTGAGGGGGCTAAACAAGCCTTCTTTACCATGATGAATGAGTGGGTCGCGCAATATGCCCGAACCAATCCGGCTGTCCAACAATTCCCGAATTTGAATAATCCACCCCAAGAGCCCGTAATGCCATCAGACACTGGTCCTGTGAGGCTGAGTAAGCCACCTGTAGACTTGATTAGGAAGCGCGGGGCTGAGGAGTTCAGGGCCATAGTTACTGATGATGCTGAAAGGGCCGAGTTCTGGCTTGATAATACCATTCGGGTGTTTGATGAACTGTCATGCACACCCGATGAATGTCTAAAGTGTGCTATACCCTTGTTGCGGGACTCAGCCTACTATTGGTGGAGGACCCTGATTTCCATAGTCCCAAACGAACGAGTAACTTGGGACTTCTTTCAGACAGAATTTCGAAAGAAATATATTAGTCAACGGTTCATTGATCAAAAGCGTAAGGAATTCTTGGAACTCAAGCAAGGCCGTATGACAGTATCTGAATACGAACATGAATTCGTAAGACTCAGTAGGTATGCCCGGGAGTGTGTAGCTGATGAGGTTGCTATGTGCAAAAGATTCGAAGAAGGATTGAATGAAGATTTAAAGCTACTAATGGGTATTTTGGAAATAAAAGAATTCGTAACACTAGTCGAACGAGCCTGCAAGGCGGAAGAACTTGGAAATGAGAAGAAGAAGGCTGAATTTGAAGCTAGAGACTACCGTAAAAGATCGACGGGTAAAGCTCCGTTCTCAGCCGTAAAGAAGTTCAGGGAGGACACTAATAAGTCGAGGACGACTGCGGGAATTTCCATCAGAGCAAGACCATCGACGGACTCCCGAGCTACTTCTGTAGCTAGTGTGGGCAATAATCGTCTAGAGAAACCTGAATGTCCCCAATGTGGAAGACGACACATAGGTGAATGTTGGGGTAAGTCTATTAACAGGGCCTGTTACGGATGCGGTTCGAAGGACCACTTCATTAGAGATTGCACGGAGCTTGATGAGAAGAATAAGATTCAAGGTGCAAGACCTAGTGGAGTAACAACTAGAGGTAGACCACCGAGAATTTTGGGAGGTAGGGGTGGTAGTCAGAGAGGGGCCTCTGATACGGCTGTTCGAGCCGAGAACCGTACTCCTGCTAGAGCTTATGCCATCCGCGCACGAGAGGAGGCATCCTCCCTGACGTCATCACTGGTACCTTCACTCTCTTTGATACTAATGTGATTGCATTGATTGACCCTGGCTCTACTCATTCATATGTATGCGAAACCTTAGCATCCAGTAAGACTCTACCTGTTGAGTCTACTGAGTTCGTAATTCGAGTGTCAAACCCTTTGGGTCAATGCGTATTTGTTGATAAAGTGTGTAAGAGATGCCCTCTAATAATCCGAGAATCCTGTTTTCCGGCCGATTTGATGCTTTTGCCGTTTGACGAATTTGATGTTATTCTTGGTTTGGATTGGTTGACCGCGCATGATGCGGTTGTGAATTGCAAAAGCAAGACTATTGATTTGAGGTGCGCAAATAACGAGATAATCCGAGTTGAGTCTGCGGACTTAAGGGGGTTGCCAGCTGTAATATCAGCAATGTTGGCCCAGAAATATGTGAGAAAAGGGTGCGAAGCATACCTTGCGTATGTACTTGATGACAAAGAGTTAGAAAAGAAACCCGAATCTGTGCCGGTGGTTTGTGAATACCCGGATGTTTTTCCTGAAGAGTTACCGAGTTTGCCACCTGTTCGGGAGATAGAGTTTGGTATTGAGCTTGTACCTGGAACTACGCCAATTTCAATAGCTCCGTATCGTATGGCACTAACCGAGTTAAAAGAGTTGAAAGCTCAGTTGCAAGAATTGACGGATAGAGGTTTCGCTCGACCAAGTTTCTCACCTTGGGGTGCACCAGTATTGTTCGTGAAAAAGAAGGACGGAACCATGAGGTTGTGCATTGACTATCGTCAACTGAATAAAGTGACGATAAAGAACAAATATCCGTTGCCGCGCATCGATGATTTGTTCGACCAACTGAAGGGAGCCTCAGTGTTCTCAAAAATAGATTTGAGATCGGGCTATTATCAGTTGTGAATTCGAGATTCGGACATACCCAAAACTGCTTTCAGAACGAGGTACGGTCACTACGAGTTCTTGGTGATGCCGTTCGGGCTCACTAATGCCCCTGTGGTATTTATGGATTTGATGAATCGGATCTTCAGACCATATTTGGATCGGTTCGTAGTTGTGTTCATTGATGACATCTTGGTCTATTCAAGAGATGAGATCGAACATGCTGAACACTTGAGATTAGTGTTGCAAGTTTTGCGGGATAAGAAGTTATATGCTAAGTTCAGTAAGTGTGAGTTCTGGTTAAGAGAGGTTAGCTTCTTGGGTCATGTGGTATCCGCATCGGGTATTCGAGTTGACCCGAACAAAATCTCAGCCATACTTAACTGGAAACCTCCGAGAAATATTACTGAGGTTCGGAGCTTTTTGGGACTCGCCGGTTATTACCGACGATTTGTCAAAGGTTTCTCGATGATAGCCACACCAATGACGAAGCTACTTCAAAAGGATGCTAAGTTTGAATGGACGGAGAAATGTCAGAAAGGCTTCGATCAACTGAAAACTCATTTGACTGAAGCTCCAATTTTAGTGCAACCTGAATCAGGCAAAGAGTTTGTCATTTATAGTGACGCATCCCTACTCGGGTTGGGTTGCGTATTGATGCAAGAAGGTCGAGTTGTGGCCTATGTGTCGAGACAATTGAAGCCACACGAGAGAAATTATCCAACCCATGATCTCGAGCTAGCCGCCATCGTATTTGCTTTGAAAATATGGCGACATTATTTGTTTGGTGAAAAGTGCCATGTATTTTTGGATCACAAAAGTCTCAAATATTTGATGACTCAAAGAGACTTAAATCTGCGACAAAGACGTTGGCTTGAGTTGTTGAAAGATTACGAGCTTGTCATTGATTACCACCCGGGAAAGGCTAATGTGGTTGCGGACGCCTTAAGCCAGAAATCATTGTTTGCTTTACGAGCGATGAATGTGCACTTGTCTGTTCTACCCGACAATGTGTTAGTAGCTGAATTAAAAGCCAAACCATTATTGATTCATCAAATTCGTGAAGCCCAGAAAGTTGATGATGAATTGGTTGCAAAACGGGCTGAGTGTGTTCCGAACAAGGAATCGGAGTTTCAAATGGATGATGATGATTGTTTGAGGTTCAGAAGTCGTTTGTGTGTTCCAAGGAATTCGGAACTTATTTCGATGATTTTGAATGAGGCTCATAGTGGCCGAATGTCTATCCACCCGGGTAGTACTAAAATGTACAACGATCTGAAACGTCAATTTTGGTGGCTGGGCATGAAACGAGACATTTCTGAATTTGTTTTAAGGTGTTTAATATGTCAACAAGTGAAAGCGGAACATCAAGTGCCTTCAGGACTACTTCAGCCGATCATGATACCCGAGTGGAAATGGGATCGAGTCACAATGGACTTTGTGTCCGGACTACCATTGTCAACAAGTAAGAAGGATGCGATTTGGGTTGTTGTTGATAGACTGACTAAGTCGGCTCACTTTATCCCCGTGCGTACGGATTTTTCATTGGATAAACTAGCCGAATTGTATGTTTCTCAGATTGTGAGATTACATGGAGTACCTATTTCTATCGTGTCGGATAGAGATCCGAGATTCACCTCGCGATTTTGGAAGAAATTGCAAGAAGCTTTGGGTACCAAGCTGCATTTTAGCACCACTTTTCATCCCCAAATCGATGGTCAATCCGAGCGGATAATTCAGATACTCGAGGATATGCTGAGATGCTGCATCCTTGAGTTTAGTGGTTCATGGGAACGGTATGTACCTTTGATTGAATTCGCTTACAACAATAGTTTTCAATCAAGTATTAAGATGGCACCTTACGAGGCTTTGTACGGTCGTAAATGCCGTACACCATTGTTTTGGACCGAGCTCGGTGAAAGTAAAATTTTCGGAGTTGATTTGATTAAAGATGCTGAACAGAAAGTAAAGGTAATCCGTGAAAGTCTGAAGGCAGCCACAGATCGTCAGAAATCGTATGCGGACTTGAAACGAAAGGACATTGAATATCAGGTGGGAGATAAAGTATTCCTTAAAGTTTTGCCTTGGAAAAACGTACTCAGGTTTGGCCGTAAGGGCAAGTTGAGCCCGAGATTCATTAAGCCGTACGAGATCTCCGAACGAGTTGGTCCGGTTGCGTATAGATTGATTTTGCCCCTGAGCTTGAAAAGATTCACGACGTCTTTCATGTTTCGATGCTTCGACCTATCGATTGATCCATGCATATAATTAGCCCATCAGGTTGAAATTCAAGCCGATATGAGTTTGAAGAAGAACGATACGTATCCTAGCTCGTGAAGTGAAGGAGTTGCGAACAAAAGGGTTCCGTTAGTGAAGGTGTTATGGCTCAAACATGGGATCGAGGAAGCTACTTGGGAAACCGAGAGCTCGATGAAAGAACGATACCCAAACCTATTTACCGATAAGATTTTCGGGGACGAAAATTTCTTAAGTGGGGGAGGGTTGTAACAGCCCAAAATTTACCCTAGTCGGGAAGTGGTTTCGGAACCACAAAACCGAGTTATGAAGATAATTAATTGTTATATTCTATGTTTATTATGTGTGTGCATGCATATGTGGAAGTTTCATGCCTTAATTTTGCCAATTGCATGAGGAATTATTAAATAGGGATCAACATGAGACATGGTGAAAAATGATAGGCTAATTTTAAAGGGGCTTATTAGTGCATGTCAACACAAAGGTGGACTTGCATGTCAAATTGCCCAATTTTCCTTATAGTGGCCGGCCAAGGTGGGTTGATGATGGGCAAAATATTTGTTGAAATTGATATTGGGTTATGGGATTTAATAATAAAAGAAAAGAATGAAAATGTGATGAAAAAAAAAAGGGGGCTTCATTCTTGTCTTCTTGGCCGAATTGAGGGAAGGAATAGGGGCAAAGAACTTTCGGCCATTTGAATGTTTAATAAGGTTAGTATATTGTGTTAAAATTGTGAATTTTAGCTTGTTTTAGGTTAATATCATGGTTCTTATAGACCATGCTAATTTTTTTAAAACTTGATGATATAAATTCGCTATGCTATTAAGAAAATTTGATTATTTTTTTTTAATAAAGAAACAAAAGGTTTAGATGAAGAAGTAATGTGTAAGAATTATATAAACTTATTCATGTTTATATATGATATGCATTGAAATGGTTGATATTTTGAAGTGATTAGATTGAATGCATGTATATATAAACCGATTATGCTTGTTTTGGTGGAAATTAGGAAATTATGAATTTGATGTATTTACTATGGTAATCCATACGTAAGGTCAAATTTAATTTGGTATATTCGGCCATATAGGTGTATATGTTTGTGATACTATTTTTGTTAACTCTTGATAACCGATTGAAGGAGTAATATTGGCTTATAAGGTTGAGTTGATTCATGATGTTGTATATTAGAATCAAAAATACTCAAGACAGGTTACCATAATAGCGATAATGCATTCGGCTTGAAGCATTAATCGAATATGGTTAAGGTTTTGAATTTTTGAACAAGGATAATTGTGAAATGGAGTGAAAACCGTTAAATTATACATAAGTATCCAGCAAGAAATTAAACCACTAAATGTGTTTATTATAGATCAAGACATCAAAGGGAGAGAATCAAGCAAAGGCAAAGAAAAGATATCGAGTAGCCGAGTTGGAACCGTCTTACCAACATAAAGTAAGTCATTAAGCATATAGTTGGTATTAATTCAATGGTCATAACGTTTATGTAATGATGCTGAATGGAATGAATAAATATATATATATGCATGTACGTATGTGATGATGAAAGTGTTGAATGAAAAGAAAAGAGGTGAGATGTATGGAGTTGTTGATCTCGGCACTAAATGTGCGGGTATAACATTTATGACCATGAGATTGGCGCTAAGTGTGCGGGTTTAAATTGTGCAGCACTAAGTGTGCGAATTGACTATGTAGCACTAAGTGTGCGAGTTGACTATGTAGCACTAAGTGTGCGAGTTTGACTACGTAGCACTAAGTGGTGCGAGTTGACTATGTAGCAGTAAGTGTGCGAGTTTTGATTATGTAAGCACTAGTGTGCGAAAAGTTGATTATATAG